>NC_035435.2:171043287-171192279 GCF_002127325.2 Helianthus annuus
TCTAAAAAAATGGTGAACATTATACCTAATTATTGACTCCCGATCATAAATACCTCTTTCGTATTTATGAATACCAAGGGTATTATAGTCTTTTTATCATGACTTCACTGTGAAGTGTGGTATGGACTAAAACTGTTAGAATTAGCAAACTAATGGACAATAGATGCAATTATTAAATTATCAAGCTGAGAGTATTAAAATCATCAAACCACAGATGAAAATTATAGTTTACACTAAATATTAGAATGATAATTTTATAAAAACTCAACGAATAACCTCCTCGCCTAAAACTCGATTATCTCTCTCCATCTCTCATTTGGTCTCTCTCTCTCTATCTCCTTCAATTCGTTTGTTCCGAATAGGTGTTGCCGGCGGAGATGTGTGGTGAGAAGAAGAAGAAAAAAAAAAGGGTGTTGGGGAAGGGTGATGAAGTTTGAGAAGTCGACACTAAATGGGTTAGCTAGGGTTGTTTTTCTGTTTTATTTTCAAGTGAGTCCAACTATTAAAATTTGTTTTTTATTTTTGTTTTTAATGTTATGGTATTTTTGAATTAACTCAATTTTCACTTCAAATTATATGCCCTTTGGGTTGAATTTTGGGGGTTTGGGAAAGACAACACGGGTATTCGTAGAATCAACGTGTTTTGATCTTCGTTATTGTATAACGCGCTATATCACTTACCTATCAAAATAAGCATGCTATGATAACATTCCTAAATATTTTGAATAATCAAGGGTTGATTGCTAATACAGTGCTGCTTTTAGAAAAGAAAATCTATGATCTAACTATGATATTCACATTGTTGATATATATAAGAGTAAAGTGCCATTTTGGTCCCTATGGTTTGGCCAGTTTTGCCAGTATAGTCCAAATGTTTCATTTATAGCCTGTGGGTCCAAAAACTTTTCACCATTGCCATTGTGGTCCAACTGACTTAACCCCATCCAAGAACTCCGTTAAGTCAGGTAAAATATTGTCCTTTTCTTTTATTTATAACTAGGATTAAGACCCGACCGTGTTGCGGTGCGTGTACATCATAAACATCGAATGAATTGGTCCAAACGTTATATGATGCATTAACCATATGAAAACACACATTTCGACGTATCCAGTTGAACTCAATGTAACGTGTATAAGCATTGTGATTTGATCAAATGTAAAGTAAATCAAATTCATATCAAACAATCATAATGTATTATATGTGACCCAACTCATACATAGAAAACGTAACGGGTATGAAGGAAAATCTGCACATGTAATCGAAAGGGATTAATTAGAGCTTTCGTAAAAAAGGGAGAAAAAGAAACCATAATTTGACTCCACTCGGTTCGAAACAAACTTTACGAAACATACATAAAATAAACACGATAAAATATTATATTTGACCTGTATCATTTCCCAAAAAAGTTTACGTCGAAACGTAGAACAACTTGAATTTATACCAAAACGTACATAAAAATATGCACGTAAAAATAGTTTCTTTAAACGAAAACGTATTGAATTTGACCTGACTCGTCTATAAAAAAAGTTTACGTCAGAATGTAGAACAAATCATATTTATACCTACCCGTACATAAAATATGCATGTAAAAATAGTTTTTAAGTAAAGGAAGTATAGGGGTAAACCGAAACAAAATATTAGTAAAAAAATTAATAGGTTAAAATCGTTTGTAAAACAGTGCCAAGTAGCACCAATGCCACAACGGCATCGACTCTCAACATCGCAAAAATAAAATAGATAAAATGGGAAAAATTACACTGAACGAAAATCATATTTAAAATCGTTGAACCACGCACACACGTTACAGTGTGTTAATGCGAAGAAATTAACCAGAAATGGAAAACGTAGAAAATAATAACTTAGTTGATCTAGGACCCGCCTGTTGCGGCAAACTTGTCAAAAAGGGAAAAATGGACACGTTGCGACGGGCCTGTCAAATATGAAAAAATAGAGCAAAAAACGTTGAACCTCACATACACGCTACGACGTGTTAACTTGCAAAATTTAGAACGAAACGTAAAACTTGCGAAAGATAAAAAAGTATGGGTGTCCAAAGTTGTAAATAATAAAGTGTTGTGTTAAATTATAAAAGATGGAAAAGTTTGGATTAAAAGTAAAAAATTAAAAGGGGTTAAAATACAAAATATGAAAATTCTTGGGTTAAAAGTGAAAAATCAAAGTTTTTTTTTGAAAAACTCCCTAAGCTCATGGTACAACCAAGATATGAAGATATGAACAAAGTTGTTTCTTATTTATATATGGAATAATAATAGTTCATTTATTAAACCCTCTCCTTTTAACCCATTATCTTCAACCTATGTGACCATGGACTCCTCTTAGAAGACCTTATGTGATGAATATAACATTTTTACTGTATACAGTTGAATGTGTGTATCTCAAACATAGCAATCTTTGAATATGTTTGTATATATGTATCTAAACAAAACAAAACAAAACAAACGATGTGAACAAATATAATTACCTACAAAAAATCAATTCCATAACTAATATTAGTTTCATTAGAAGGGAATGCTGCTACAACAGAGTCTCCTTTTGACACATGAGCAGGTTGAGTAAGATAGGGTGCTACTTAATTTGTCATAATCTAATTTCATGTTTCAGTAAAATCTATTGATGCAGGATTTAAAAGTGAACGGAAATCGAAGTACCTTCCTGTTCCGGCTAACTCCGGCCAGATTCTCACCTTTGATAGATCGCCGGAGTGAAGTGTCTGTCCTATCTCGCCGGAGTGGAGTGTCCGCTGATTGTCTGCTGCTGCTTAACGGTCTGCGATTTTGCCATCAGTTCAAAATTACCTTTTTACCTCCAGTTCAAAATAAATCACGTTTTTGCCCCCAACTAAATTTTACAATTTTGCCCTCGGTTAAAAATTACGATTTTGACCCGTTTAAATTCACAGTTTTGCCATTATTTTTGTTTTTTTCCTCCCAACCAAATTACGATTTGGCCCTCAATATAAATTTACATTTTTGGCGTCGTTTTTCTTTGCTTTCCCAGTCAAATTACGATTTTCTCCCCAGTGTAAAATTACAGTCATGCCATCGTTTTAGTTTTTTTTTTTTGAGAAAATTGTTGTAGTGTTTTATTTTAATTGTTTGACTCGGTGTAATTTTTATTCGTGTCAGGCGACTTCCTGCACATGCTCATTTATCCTGAAAAATTACAATTTGGCCCACAATTTAAAATTATAGTTTTTCTATCTTTTTTGTTTTTCTTAAGCAAAAGTATGATAGTGTTTTAATTTATTTGGTCGACTTAGTGTAATCTTTTTGAAATCATGTTATAAGTAGTATGTACAGGTAACCAAAACACGTACGAACATATTATGATAGAGAAATATTCGGCTTAGTACCCCGCAACGCGGACGGGGCAAACCCCTAGTTTAAGTATTAAAAAATTAAAGTTTATTTTGTGCATTTAATTTACGGATGACAAAAAAAATTCGAGCCCGACTGGTATACTTAATACCCGAAACATCCGGGCAAGCTATACCCAAAACCCGATGGGTATGTGACCGAGTATGAGATCAGAAAAAAAATTCACATGTATGGAACCAGAGCCATCTCCGAAAACTTTCAAAATAATTTAGGCCTCGGGCAATCTCCGAAAACTCTCTAAATAATTTAGGCCTCGGGCAAAATAAAAACTGGGCCCAAAATTGTGGTAAGGGGAGATGAATTAAAATAATAGATTTTATGGTAAAGCCAAGCCTTGAACTTGAGACTTTTACATTATTTTGAGATGGTTTTTTCCACCCCACCACCAACAATTTTATGTACAATAAATGAATATGAATGTTAAATACATATTTTACTATATATATAAAGCTTATAAAAACTTTTTGAGCTCTTTAAAAATTTGGGCTTCGAGCGACGACACGGATTGGCCGGCCCTGAGATCACAGGTTTTTTTATGTTTTCTGGTTGCATGTGTCAATGGTTTTACTGTGAAAAGAGAGCTGTGATGCATAAATACCTCTTTCGTATTTATTAATACTATGACTTAATAGAACTATACTAACGGTGTCAGTGTGGTGTGGACTGAAACTGTTAGAATCAACAAACCAATGGATAATAGATGCAATTTTTAAATTATTGGGCTAAGAGTGTTAAAATCATCAAACCACATGGATAAAAATTGTAGTTTACTCTAAATATTAAAATGACAATTTTATAAAAAAAACGACGCATAACCTCATCGCCTAAAACTCGTTGCCCTTGCCTCGATTATCTCTCTCCACCTCTCACTTGGTCTCTCTCTTTCTCCTTGCATTCATGTACTCCGAATAGGTGTTGCCAGCGGAGATGTGTGGTGAGAAGGAGGAGAAGTGTGTTTGGGGAAGGGTGATGAAGTTTGAGAAGTCGACACTAAATGGGTTGGTTAGGCTTGTATTTTGTTTTATTTTCAAGTGAGTCCAACTATTAAAAGTTGTTTGCTTTTTTTATTTTTAATAGTATTGTATTTTGGTTGATAAAAGTTTTAACAAAAAAAATGTAATGTCTATCTACGCGACTACGCCATGAACCATCCATGTAATTAACTCTTGATTTTATTTAAAGATTTACTTACTTATAAGGCCAGGGGGTGTGGCTTAGCGCCACCCCGCCAACTAAGCAAGTATAGCGTCCCTTGGGAGCCATCGACCACACCGCCGCAATTAAAGGGGGGCGCCATCCTCTTTCCGCCAGCACGTTAACGAGCAGAATTTGAGGGAATCAAGGTGAGTTTGGTTTAAAGAGGGGCGCTATAGTTTAAAGGGAGCTTTATACCACACTCTGCAAGTTAAAGGAAGAGGCTTTAAAGCCCATGTGTGACGTGGTGGTGAGGTGGCGCTAAATTGACGTGATAAAGCCCCTAAGGATTTTATACCACACCCTGTAGCCTAATAAAGGTTGTGCTCCCTACCTCCCATTGTTTTTTTATTGAATGTACCCCATGCCTAATCGAATTACGAGGATGTAACATCCATGATTATCGAAACAACAATGTACTAAAATAGATACAATTATGTAAACATATAATAAATGATACCCATTGAACAAACACATGAAGACCAAATAAAATTCGGTAGAGATTTCTTATCTTCTACACTTTGAAGGTACAATCTTCATTTCTCTTCATCAGCAATCAATTTTCAACTACATAAAAAACCGGGACCTTCCATCACTTTATTTGGCACAAGCTTACCTAACTTAAGCATGCTATGATAACATTCCAAAAGATTTTGAATAATCAAGGGTTGAGTTTATGGAACACCTAAAAGTGTACAACGACATATCGGCCCAAAAGACGAAGGCGAAGGAGCGGGCCGTCGAAGAAAAAAGTCGAACATCGAACGAGAAGTTAAAAGAAAAGGTCCGATTGTCGAATGAGAAAATCCGAATCTCCGATGAAAAAATTCGGCTTAAGGAATGGGAAATAATGATGATGAATGTCGAGAACGAACCCGAGTCGAAACGTTCGATGTTGAAAAAACTACAAAACGACATCATGAAAAAGCATCAAATTATTTAACTTTATGTTTATTTTTATTAAGTCTTTTTTTTTAGTTTATGTTTTTTTTTTAATATTTATGTAATGTGTGTTTAATATTAATGAAAATATTTTATTAGTATATTTGTCAAATGTTAAAAAAAATAAAATAATAAAAAAAATAAAAAAAAAACATGGTGAGGACTATGACTCGGATCATCCTACCATGCCTTGTAGTTTTGGAGGATGGACCATCTTAGTGAGGATTGTGACGTGTCGCCTACGTGGCGGACCATCCTCCAAGGATGGTCCATCACCATACCATGTAGTCTAATACTTAAAATTTTAGTGGGCCCACCTTTTTAACTCCCAGCTGGCCATCCCTTCCCTCTCTATCTTCTCCGGCTACACCCAAATTCCGGTCATTTCCCACATCATAATATCTCTGGTTCCTTTCACCAAATCAACGTCTCCATGAATTAGAGCATAATTAATACAACCTCCCATATCTTTAATGTGGGTCAAAATTGAAGTTTTACTCCAGATCTCATCATCTGCAAGTTCACCATGACCCATCGATTCAGTGGCTTCCTAAGCCTTTTCTCTTCCATATGCTTAACAAATCAACATTTCGAGCGAATTTTGCAAGGATAATGGCAGTCGAAGGTGACGATGACGATGAGGAAGAGGGGCAGGGGTAGCAGTCTATGTTTAAAGCCGAAAACCAAGTGCAGAGTAACAATGACCACAATGAGGAAAATGACCCTGATTTCGTTCTATATAATTGGCCGAATATGGAGAGAGTCGAGATGGGTAGTTTGGGGATTCCTGATTCCCGATTGGTGTATATAACGCATTTCGTGAATGTTGTGTATATTTGGGTGGGGCGTGAATTCGGGGATGATCAAATCGGGTGGCAATCGGTTGGCCATGATTTTCTTGTCAAGAAAGGGTTGAATACAAGCTCTAATATTCAGGTAATATGTTTAACAATGAAAACTTATAAATTATAACAGTGTTTTTGACTTTTTGAAATATGTTACTAAATGTGGTTTTTTATGTAATTAAACAAATAGTTAGAGAAGGGGAAGAACCAGATAAACTATGGAAACATCTGTATTGTTTCTTCTTCCAGAACACAACAGAGAATCAAGACAAAGGAGGAAGATGAGCATTTTTTGTTTTTGTTATATGGGTGGGGCCCACCCACATTTTAATTAAATTTCTTTTTTATTGTTTTAATTTTTGTTTTTAATAAAAGGGCAATTTTGTAATTTTACACACAATTAACTGAATAAGTTAACACCCATCCAATGTAGGGACTATCCGAGAAACAAACGATTAAACCACAGGGAGCATACATGTAATTTTAAAAAGTTAGGGACTAAATGTGAAAAAATAGTAAACCACAGGGACTATTCGAGCAATTAACTCGAACTTAAAGTCTAAAGTAAGTTATTATTATTTATAAGAGTAAATTACGTTTTTGGCCCCTGTGGTTATATCAGTTTTACTATATTAGCCAAAAATAAAATTTTTTAACATATGTGTCCCCATGGTCTCTATAACTAACTATTTTGTCCCTTGAGTCTAACTCAACCCCAAACCCTAATTATTAGTCACATAACATGCACATGCTAGGTAAACTGGCAATTTCCCCTCCCCTTTACTTTTACTGACTTTATAAAAAATAAAAGAATAATTATCAAATGCGAATCATCATCTTCTAACCCAAATTTTCAAGAACACATCATCATCTTCAAGAACACATCATCTTTAAACCCAGATCTTCAAGGACATGTCTCTAACCACATGTCTCTGCCCAACAAAACACCGTCGAAGAAGTCCAAGTTTCTCCAGACTTGCAATCGGCTGAGCCTGTTTCTCAAAGAAAAAGGCAAAATTCGAGATCTCAATTTCGGAATCAATGCAAAATTCGACGCTACAGGTACATGCCTCTTTGATTCGGTTAGATCTCTGAAATCATCGAATCCGTGTCAATCTGCAACTGTTGATTTGTTAAGCTCTATAGGTGAAAAAGTGGAGGAGAAACCAGTAGTAGATCTTGTTGATGGGGGTTTAAGGTGAACGGTGGTGGTGAATCGAAGGGAGGTGATGAATAGTGGTGGTTGATGGTGGTGTTGGTTTTGTGCGACGGTGGTAGGTGAAATCGAAGGTGGAGGATTGTTCTCGGTGGTGTGTGACGGAGGTTTATGGTGTAATGGCGTCGGAGGAGATGATGATTAGTGGTGGAATCGGAGAAAGGGGGTGATCGGAGGACTCGGACGAAGATTGTTGAATGTGTCTGAGTAGAAGACAAAGTTGAAGCTAAAAGTAGTACTGCACAGATGACTAGGGTTCTTTTTCTTTATAAAGTAATTAAAAGGGGAGGGGAAATTACCAATTTACCCATCATGTACATGTCATGTGACTAATAATTAACCATGGTTTGGGGTTGAGTTAGACTCAGAGGCCAAAATAGTTAGTTATAGAGACCATGAGGGCACATATGTTAAAAAATCTTATTTTGGGCTAATATAGTATAACTGATATAACCACAGGGGCCAAAAACGTAATTTAATCTATTTAACAGTTTGACAGTTCCACTCGTACTTTTTGAAAGGAAATAAATAGCTCAACTGTTAAGTAGAGAGAGCACAAAATTACACTCACTATGCCCGACCATTCTGATTCGTAAGTAACTTTATAATCAATGTATAGAATAATTTAGATTCAGTCCAGGCATTAGGTCTATAATTCTCTGTGCTAAAGGGGGTTATGTTGATAGCTAGAGGAAGAGGGAAGCTTTTCCAAGCTCAAACGCGATGACTAGTATATCCTTTTTTTTTCTTGGCTATATGATATCATATCAGACAGAATAGACCATTCCAAAGAGCACTAACTCGGAGCGAAGGGTCCAGAACTTAATACCATCTTGTACATGTTCGGTCAATACTGATATGGTACGGTATTATTAAAAGTCTGGAATCGATACTGTATCGTGTGGTACTGATATCGAAAATGAGCTAAATTCAAAATTGAATACAATACCGTATATGTTCAGTCAGTACCAGTATTTAGTATAGAATATTCATCCCTAGTTTATAATGTGTTATGTTTTTATGTATGATTATAAAGTTTTAAGTAATATTATAATCTGGAAATTCGTAATTTAATTTAGACGAATAGTTTATTTAAATCATATTATTATTTTGAGTATATAATAGTTTTGATTGAACACACAAAGTTTCTATATATTTACATGTGACATAGAAATAAATGTGAAGATAATGTGGTTTATGATGTCATTGATTGCATATAGTTCCATCTAACATGCTTGACTCATTTAGGCTGTGTTCTTGCGCCCTTTTGTAAGGAGAAATGTGAAAGGAAGTAGAAATAAACTGAAAATTATTTTTGTTTCTGATATTTTTAATGGAAGAAGGGGAAGAGAAAATGAAGGAAATTATTTTTGTTCCGATGTTAGTCAGATGGATTGAAATGGCAAAAAAAAAAAAAAAAATTGAAGCGGTAGTGTCTCAGCAAAAAGAAATAGGTTGGGACCGAGAATTTGACCAAACCGTAAGAACAAAAAATGTAATTAGGGTGAGAGGTGTTAGACTAATCTTGCATATTATGCGTAAGTTCGGGTTAAAAGTGACCGACTTACTAAGTTCGGGTAAAAAGTGACCGACTTACAAAGCTCGGGTAAAAAGTGATCGAGTCACAAACTTGGGGTTTTTTTGAGAAAGTTTTTTAATCCTAATTTGAGTCAAGATATGATGCAGCGCGTGAAACGAAAAAATGAAGATTACACGTTGAGAAAAATTAGGCAATACCAGAGTTGGTGCTGTAGTGAGCTTCTCTTTCACAACTTGAAAAGCCAACTCTGCCTCATCTGTCCATACAAACGTCTTCCCCTTCATACAATCTGTCACTGGGGCCAAAATAGAACTGAAGTGTGGAATAAACCGTCTGTAAAAAGAAGCAAGCCCATGAAAGCTACGAACTTCCGTAATGGTAGTAGGAGTTGGCCAATTTTGAACAGCCGCCACTTTGGATTCATCAACCTGTATCCCATCACCAGAAATAACATACCCCAAGAATAACACTTTAGGGGTCATGAACGCACACTTCTTGGTGGTTGCATAAAAACGGTCCCTGCGAAGTAAGGCCAAAACCTGCCTCACATGCACAACATGGTCACTGAAAGAAGCACTATAAATGAGAATGTCATCAAAATACACAACCACGAACTTCCCAATAAAAGGCCTAAGCAACTGATTCATCACATGCATAAAAGTACTAGGTGCGTTTGATAAACCAAATGGCATCACCAACCACTCATACAATCCTTCGCGAGTCTTGAAGGCAGTCTTCCACTCGTGACCCGGTCTAAGACGAATCTGGTAATAACCACTCTTCAAATCTAACTTCGTAAAAATACTAGCACCACTAAGTTGATCAAGCAAATCATCAAGTCGAGGAATAGGAAATCTGTACCTCACAGTAATCTTGTTGATTGCTCGACTATCAACACACATACGCCAAGTGCCATCTTTTTTTGGAGTCAATAAAGCCGGAACAACACAAGGGCTCATACTTTCACGAACGTGGCCCTTAGAAATTAACTCCTCCACCTGTCTTCGCAACTCTTCATGCTCAGCAGGGCTCATCCTGTAATGTGGTCTGTTGGGTAACTGTGACCCAGGCTCCAAATCAATATGATGTTGGATGTCACGCAAAGGTGGCAATCCATCAGGCAACTCAACAGGGAAAACATCAGAAAATTCCTCAAGCAAAGGAACCATAGCATCAGGAATTTCGACTTCCTCGGGCACTGCCTTCCCTATCAAAACGAAAACACTGTCCGTATCCTCCAACTCATCTTTAAACTGACTGATGGTCAACAAAGTACCCAACTGTTTTGCGGCTAACTGCTTGGGCTTGCTAGGAACAAGAGTGATCTTCACACCACCAAACAGAAAACTATAAGTATTTGACCGCCCGTTATGCTCTATATTACGCTCGTACTCCCAAGGTCTGCCCAACAATAAGTGACACGCGTCCATAGGGACCACATCACACACGACATCATCCTTGTACGTGGACCCAATGGAAATTGAAACGAGTGCCCTTTTAGATACCGTCACTTCACCTCCCTTTTTCAGCCATTGAAGCTTGTACGGTTTCGGGTGACTCTCTGTCTTCAAGGCCAACTTTTGAACTGCCTCTTCAGAAATCAGATTGTCACAACTCCTGGAATCGATGACGAACGTGCAAACCTTTCCCAAAATAGTACATGTTGAGTGGAAGATGTTATGTTTCAGCCAGTCATCCCCATCTGCCTTTGGTGTATAGCAAGAACGTCTAACCACCAAATTCACCCCAACATCACCGGTCACAACCTCTTCTTCGTACTCGGTTTCTTCATCGTACACTGGATTGTTTTCATACTCTTCATATTGTTCGTCCTCAGACTCGGCAAACAAGTGCCTTTTGCCAGCCCTTTTGCACTCCGCCTGACGATGGCCCGTCTCACCACAATTGAAACATCTTGGACCACTACTACTAGCCCCCTTAGAAGTAGGCCCGGTATTGCTACCCCCCGGCTTCTGTTGACTAGGCCCGCCACGAGGCGCCCCACTGCCAGACCCAACATTTCCCCCAGCAGGGGTAAATGAACCGCCCACCCGACGGTTTTGCTTCTCAAAGGCCAACGCCCGTTGGTGTGCCTCAGGAATGGTTAACGGATCAAAAAGATTCACGGCCTCCATGATTTGAACCCTTAGACCCCCAATATACCGAGAAACAAGTTGCTCCTCCGGTTCTTGAATATCATTCCTCGCAATCAACTGGTAAAACTCTGTGGTATAATCATCAACCGATTTAGCCCCCTGTTTCAAATTCTGCAGTCGCTGGTACATCAACCTCTGAAAATTATGAGGCAAAAAATTGGACCGCAAGCACTTTTTCATCTTGGTCTATGTCACAATCCTTGACTTCCCGAGCCGGTTTCGTGTTAACTTCAATTGTTGCCACCACGCAGAGGCCCTACCACGTAACCTGGTAGCGATCAAGGCCACCCGCTTATTTTCAGGCACCTCCTTGTATTCAAACACCTCCTCCACGGTAGCCAACCAATCGATGAACCCTTCTGGATTCAAACTAGACCCGTCAAATTCTGGAATATCAACTCTAATCCCAGAATCCCAACGCCTGTTACCCCCTCCACGTTCAACCCTTGGTCGCCCTTCCTGTTCGTCTTCGGAAGCCGAACCGTCACCAAATGGGTTACTAAAATCAGAACCATACCCGTCATTGGGTCCCTGCCTCCTACGATTGATCAAACCGGCCATCCGATCAGTCAACTGATTGACCACTTGATCCAACCGTTCATCCATCCTCGCCATAAGGCGCTGCTCCAACTCTCGTTCATACACTTCATCGAGAGGCCTGTTGTTGTTTCTTCTCGGAGGCATTTTGAGCCAGGAATTCGGCTCTGATACCAACTGATGCAGCGCGTGAAACGAAAAAATGAAGATTACACGTTGATTCTACGAATACCCGTGTAGCTCTTCCCCAACCCCAAATTGTAACCCCAAAGGCCACGGAATTTGAAGTGAAAAATCAGTTTTCTCAAAATTCAATTCTGAACTTTTCATTAGCTTTAGCAACATATAAATAAAGACTGAAATTCGAAACGGGCCTAAAAAAGATAACGGGCCAAACACACGGCCTAAAACAAAAAGCCCAAAATAGTTCAAAAAACATAAAACTGCAAATAAGTAATAGAAATAAGCGTTTTTTGGGGCCGGACGATGACCCAAACCGCCGTAGGCCGTTTGCAGCAAGTTGGAGCTCGTTCTCGCCTTCGAATCGCCTGGTCGCACGTCCCAAACGGACCCTTGTAGCCCAAGTTAGAGCCATTTTAGTGAAGGCCCTTTTCTTACGCGATCTTGGGCCTCCAAGTACAAAATAGCCCGTTCCTCCACACTTGGGCCCACATCAAAATAGGTTTCTTTGTTTATGTTTATATAAAAAGGAATTTATGTAACCAGATGTATCAATTGGAGACTTAATAAAACAGGGAACGTGCTTTGATTCAAGTTTCTTGTTCGCCAGTTCTATACCAATTTTCTTTCAAGAGGGGCACTCCTCTCTTAGGGGAGTGACCTCTCTTACAAAAAACCAATCAGCACGCACCACGTCAACTCCCCCCACATCTTCAATTTGATGGCGACATTCTCTCTCTCTCTCTCTCAGCATCTTCTCTCTCTCCTCTCTTTTTGTGAGGTGAACACCCACCGCTCCCCACTCGCAGCAAACACTCCCCGAAGGGTTGGCGGCGGTGTTCCCGTTCGGGGACTACACACCCCGCACCCCACCCCGAGAAATGCCCCGCTCACCCTTAAACCAAACCCAATGCAAAGTATTTAGCTTGGATTTTGGTGGAGATGACCAAGCATGCCCAAGAGATGCATTATGGAGTAGGACATTTAGGGAGTATTTGTGGGTGGAGGTGGAATTGTTTTCTTATTAAACCAAAACTCCAAAGTAACATTATCTCATTTTTTATTTTCTTTTTCCATTCCCAACAGTAACGAGTGAAAAAAGTTAAGTCCAAATTAAACCAAATTTATATTATTTTAAAAAATAATATTTTTTTCCAAGCTACTAAAAAGATAATTAATAAGGCTGTCTGGTGTGGGTTTCGGCCTTGGATAGTCGAGGATCGGCGCTGCCGGCTAGACCATTTCGCCCCCCATCGTCGTCCTGCGCGTCTACCTTTGGACGATTGAGCCGACCCACAAAAAGACAAAACATACTCACACACACCTATACATACGATATATACATTTATATTTTAGGCTCATCCTCCAATTCCTTACCTCAATCCTCTTTGCCCCATCCTCACACCCGATCTACGTGACGCTTACGTGGCGGATCATCCTCCAAGAATGGGTCATCACCATTCCGCATAGCCTAATTACTACACCTACAATCTCGCTTAAATCAAAATTCTTTACATATTCATCCTAAAAATCATGAACCCAAACCTGAACCAACCCTCGATTACGCAATTATTAAATGACGACGACAAAGATAACAACCCGAACTCATTTCAACCGAACCAACCTTGTTTAATTTTTTGGTTTTATATAACTTAGTTATTTTAATTTATTTAATTAGTTTATTTTTATTTTAATTAGGAAAAAATAAAGAAGGGATTAACTATAATAAATTGAGTATAGAAAAATAAAATGTAAAATGCGGTGATGATGAGGATATGTAAGTATGAGTAAAGATGTTATAGGATTGGAGAGAAAAATGAGTATTTTTTGTGCATCTTGTGTAAATCTGATGTGGAGCTGAGTGTATACGTTTGTGAGTGTATTTAGCCCTTTGCACTAATGATCTCCTAACTCAAAATAATTAAGGAGGAACGAATCTTAGAACCTCTTAAATATCTACTGGATTCGTTCCTCCTTCATTCTTTAAAACTGTTTTTATTTGAAGATTTATTTTTTATAACAATATTATCATTTATTGCAATTATAATTCATAACTAATGCCTTAATAATTTACAGAAATTTTATAATGTTAACAAGGAAAAAAGTCCCTGTCCAACAACCCAGCTGAACAAGAGGCCAACCCAACCCATGTTGACCTGACTGAAAAAATGACCCATAATTATATATCATATTTGATCATCACATCTTAAGTATCATATTTCATCAAACTTAGATCATTACATCTTGCAGGTGCTCTGATACTACATAAAGATTTGGATTGCTAATAAAATCTACAATGCCTAATTGCCTATGGATCGATTATGAGTCCATCTAAGAGTGCACTAAATATGTAGACATCAGGTGCAATAGCTCGCCTAAAGCAGCTTCCGAGGAGTGCAAAACCGTCTTTGGTGCGATACAACTGACAGCAACACTTGATTGCAATGATCATGGGGTATTTATCAAGAGGGACACCAAGGGAACACATTTGGTTGAAAAGGTCAAGAGAGGAAGAAAAATGTTGCATTTTATTAACAGCAGTCAACAACGATTAAACTTAAGAACGGATGGCAAAGGTCGTCTGTGTGACATTTCATGGAACAGATTCATGGCATATTCAAGTTGGTAAGTTGGTAACTTTTTCAAACATGGATCGATATGAGGATACGTTGGAATATGTCGATAACACCAGATATATCAACAACATATGGTATCAAGGTACGACTTGTTTATAAACATCAAAACAAACAGTTCAAATAGAGAGCTGGAAACTTCTGAATTCAAATATTCAGAAAAAAAAATTGGAATTATTATAAATTCCTTATTCATTCATGAGATAATCCGAGGTTTCAAGGAATGCTCACCGATTGAATTCAAAAAATATCACTATGTTGCAGAAGCCACTACTTACAGACTAGCAATCCTACTTTGAATTATGATCAACCTATGATATCCACATTGTTACATAAAAATGGAACCAGCATATATCACTGATAAACTGAGAAACATCATGTATCAAGAAACAAAAACTAAAACATAAAGAAGATCTTGCAGCTAGCTTTCATATATTAGCAAAATCTCATTAAAATACAACAAACACAAATGCCTAAGCGTTGTGAATTCATTAAATGGACAATGTCTAGAGACCAAACACATAAAATCAAATGTGAACCAAACACATGAAGACCAAATAGAATTTGGTAGAGATTTCCAGCTTTCCACATTTTGCAATTTATAATCTTCATCTTTCACTCCCAGTCGCACAAGCTAGGATCGTCCAGAAATTCTTTTGGAACTAGCTTATTGAACAACTTAAGCATACTTTTATCTAGTAAACCAGCTGCGATATGATCTATAAATAACGATAAAGTCGAAGCATCAAGTGAGTAACCTCTACCATCCATTTCCTGTAAAAGCATCTCTACATCATCATAGTGCTTGTTCTTTAAACATCCTTGGAGAAAAATACAGTAAGTAACAGTATTTGGTGGGCAGCCACTCTCTTCCATTTTAAGAAACAACAACTTTGCTTCCCCCAATAGACCTTCGCGACAAAAACCACCAATCATCACATTATATGTCCTGACATCAGGTTTCAAACCTTTAACACTTAGGCCATGGAAAAGATTCCTTGCAATGTGAAATTTCCCACATTTTCCTGCCCCATCAATGAGGATAGTGTACACAACAATATCAGAATTAAGCTTGCTATCACCCATTAACTGGAACAAAGAGAGCGCATCTTCTACTAGATGGTTGTTGCAAAGACCGTCTACAATTATTCGATAAGTGCATTGGTCTGGAATTAGGCCTTGTGCATGCATCTCATTGAAGAGTTTGCGTGCATCTACACAACGCCCAACCTGAAACAATCCTTGTAACATGGTGTTGTAAGTGACCACATTGGGTTTTAAACCTTGTCCGGTCATTTGACGAAACATTTGCATAGCCTCTTCTATATTCCGATTCTTGCAATACCCATTCAATAAACTACTGTAAGTAACAACATTAGGAACGAGACCTCTAAGTGTCATTGAATCAAAAATCTCCCTTGCTTTGATCATTTCACCTCGAAGACAGTAACCATCAATAAGTGAACTGTACGTCACTATGTTTGGAACCTCACCTCTCTCAATCATGATGTTGATAACAGCCTCAGCTTCTTCTACTTTACCTTCCTTGCAAAATGCATCAACTAATGCAGTAAAGGTTTGCACATCTGGAGAAATGTTCTCATCCTCCATTTCTTTTAGCATCTTTGAGGCCTCATCCCAACGACCCAAGTTACAAAGACCACGAATTAAAGAAGTGTAGGTGATGACGTTTGGTAGAATACCTTTGTCAGATACCATTTCTTTTAAGAGCTTCAAAGCATCATCCATCATTTTATCCTTGCAAAGACTATCAATGATGGTGCTATATGTAACAATACTAGGCTTGCAGTTTTTTTGTTCCATTAGCCTGAGCAAAGCAAGTGCTGTAACGTTATTACCGAACTTGCAAAGCCCTTTAATCATTGTGCTGTACATAACAACATTAGGTTCACAAAGTTTTTGTTTGACGAGCTTCTTGAATAACATCTCTGCTTCAAGAATCTTATCTTCAAGGACGAGTCCGTCTAAGAGTGCACTATATATAAACTCATTCGGTGCAATAGATCGTCTAAAGCAACACCCTAGGACTGCGAAACCATCTTTGGTGCGATACAACTGGCAACAACACTTGATTGCAATGCTCATAGAAAATTCATTAACAGGGACACCAAGGGAACACATTTGGTTGAAAAGATGAAGAGAGGTAGAAAAATGTTTCATTTTAGTAACAGCATTCAACAACTGAGTGAAGTGAACAACAGATGGAAGAGGGCGTCTCTGTGACATTTCATCGAATAGGTTGAGTGCATCATTCAAGTTGGTAATTTTATGAAACATAGATCGATTTGAGGAAACATCGGAATGCAAAGGTAAGTGGAAAGAAGAGAAAGGGGTTTCGGAATGAAGATGGAAGGAGGAGTTGGTGGTAAAATTACCTCGGAATTTGATGAAAGCTATGCGATTCATCATCTTCGGTAGGAGGAAACGGATCAGAAGTAGCCTTCAACCTAGCTATGAAATGTTACAAAGCATGTTCTATTTCCATTTCTACAAAACTCAAAAATTGAGTCACACACCCACATTCACATCTTTCATTTATCTTATTTTGCATTTTTCACTTTTCTCTTAAATTAGTGGAATTTTGCCGCGCGTTGTGACATAATTAAGTTCGTATCGGTTAATTTTACTATGGTTCGGTATGGTAGCGGCATTCGGTACTACAACCAAAAGATAATATTCAAAGTCGTAATATTCTAAAAATCGATATGTGCTTTACATTGATTTAAAACTATAAAACTAATATTTTTCGAAAGACAAACACATGTCATACCCGAAGATCACACAAATAACTCACTAGTATTTCTATGACAAAATTCTAAAGGATTTAAAAATATATTATCTTATATGCTAGATTATTACATGTGTTTGGAGACGAAATATTTTCTAATTTGTTTGCATGTGATGTAAAACCAATTTTTTTACCAATGAATTCTCCCTATTTCTCACATGTGATGTAAAAAAGAAATGTCATTAGATGACATTTTTATAAATACCTTTTAAAATGAGGGATGATTTATGTATTGTAGCTAAGCGCTTGGTATAGCTAAGCACTTGATCTTTTATACAAATATAATAACGTGTCATATTATACACCAGAAAGGACAACACCGTTGTAAGTCGTATTCTTTGTATCCATGAGTAAGGATTCTTGATTCAGATATAGATATAGATGATTAAAAGTAATAACTTAGAATTAGGAGTCATTTAAAAAAAATTAAAAAATAATAAATTTCAAATATTAAATTCAATAATTCACCCAACATATCCATATTATAAATACTATTTACATCTCAATGTGGCTCTAGTCTACTGTAGGTTTTCTTTTTAGGTTTTTATCTAACTAGTTATTTTCCGTCCGCACGTTGCGGCGGGGACCCAATAACTACAAAAGGCGTGTCTGCAATGCCAAAATATGGATGAGCTCGGTACTGGTAACGGGACCGAAAGTACCGATCCAGAAAATCATCGAAATTAGGTACCAACACTGAAAATGCTTGGTACAACACGGTGTGGTATTTGAAGGTAAAAATAAAAAAAAATACAGGCATGGTGCTAGACCAGTGACGAACTGAAAGTAACGATTCTAAAAACGCCAAAAGGTGGGTATCAAATTGGTACAGAAAATAATTTGGTATAGTAAATTTGGTACCGATACGATACCGGTTTGATTACAGGATTTGATACGATTTGCTCATCAATATTCTAAATATCCAAGTTAATTTTACATGCTACAATTCATTCATTACAGAAAAAGACAAAAAAGAAAGTAAAATAAATTGTTGTGTATATAAAACCTCATTCAAACGAAATACTGTTTACTTACTGTGTGTATGAAAAGTAGTCTAAACGGTGCAATTACTTGCATTGCTGCGTTGCTACAGGATTTGATGAGCTCGGTACCAACCGGTATCGAAAATACCATTACCAAAATCCCCAAAAGTGGGTACCGATACCGAATATACATGGTATGGTACGGTTCGGTACTGGTACGACACCGGTATTTGAGGGTAACAACCGGTGAATACCGGTACTGAAAATACACCGGTTTGGTAAATTTGGGATTGGTACCGGTACCCGTACCCGATACCATCTACTCATCTCTTAGTGATGTTACTATTCATTCCGTTCTAATTCTAATTTTAATTTATTAATTAATATATAGGTAATATGTTTTGTAAGTTTTAATCACATCTTTAAACTTTAAAAAAATTGTGTTCGTTAATTATTCCAATTGCCGGCATTGTACAAGTAAGTAAACGAAGTGGGCCAACACCGATTAAACAACGTCAGTATCAGTATAAATATTCATTTCTATTGTTTTTGATTGATGTAAAACATGCCTCCATATCAACATTTTTGTTTCTCTTTCGGTTTTTATAGCGAATGTTGGTATCATAACGAACCGAACCGATACCAACCAAATTCCTACCGCATAGATTTAGGGTATGTTTGGTGCAAGGTAATAGAATGGATGAGGGAATAGAATGGACGAGGGAATGGAATGAGCGAGGTAATGGAATGGACAACCGAATAAAATGAATCATTCCATCCATTGTGATGTTTGGTTACTCATTTGTGAATATAATGAAATATTACTTTGTACAATTTGATAATAAAAAAAAAAGACGAAGTAACGAAACATAATTGAATTAAAAATGACAAAAATATGACTGCCTTAATAATAATATATTAATGGTAAAAAACTTATAATATAAATATAATAATAATATATTTCTTTTTATTCCTCGAAGGAATGAACAAAAAACATCCCTCACCAAGGAATGAAATTTTTATATTTGGAAGGAGTACATTCGTTTGGAATCCTCTATTCCATTACCACATTATAACGAAACATGTTTCTTTATATTCCATTTCACCTTCTATTCCTTCACACCAAACGCTACCTTACAATTTTGAGTAAACTTCCGTTTTGCTCCCTGTGGTTTGGCCACTTTAACGGTTTTGCTCCAAACCTTTAAAAATAGCCATTTTGCTCCCTGATGTTTCGGTTTTTTTGCCAGTTTGCTCCCCGCCTCTAACTCCATCCAAATTGTTTGTGTTTCCATTTTGCTCCCAGCAGGCAGCAGGGAACAAACTGGCAAAAAAACCAAAAATCAGGGAGTAAAATGGCTACTTTTAAAGGTCTGGGGCAAAACCGTTAAAGTGACCAAACCACAGGGAGCAAAACTTTATACTATCTGTATAAAGTTCCGAGAATATATCGTTGCGACATGTTTATTTTTATGCACATAAATTTCGTTGAAATGGAGTTTTATTTGAAATAGAGTACGGTACCGGTAACATGACAAATCAAGCTTATGTTGTCGACCGAAAACATCGGTATCGATAGTATCAATTGCGTTACAAGTATTTGTTTGTTATGGTTTTTGGTCGATGTAAAACACGTTGCGACATCTTTTGGGGCTTATCATGACTTTATTTTTTAAGTTTTCCTTTCCGGTTGCTATATCGAGTGTCTGTACTATATCAATGCCGTAATGAAGCGAACCAAATGAATTTCTGTCATTAACGTTATTTTTACCATTGTGTAAGGTCACTGATTGGCTTAGAAAGGTTATACGCTTGCAAAGTATGTTGACTTGTTGACCAAATTCTTTACCTACACTGAACAAATGTGCATGTTGACACTTTACCAAGTTTATATGTGTTTGGTTATCAATACATGAACATTCGGCTTGCTACAATATTATCAAACCGTTATACTGTGGGGTATGGGGCGTGGGTTGGCTGAAAACACCCAAGCCACCACCCCGGTGGGCTTGGGTTTGGGCGTGGCCCAAGGGGCGGGAGTTTAAACCCGGACGTGGGGCGGGCTAGCGATCCTATGTGGCACATGGGCTAGTGTGTATTTTTTAATTTTTGTTTTTTTATTATTATTTTAATAAACTGCCAAGCCACGCGGGCTAGCCACGCCCCGCCATACCCCACGGACACGTCACTCACCGGCGGGGGGGCTCGAACTCCACATGTCAACTCATGTCCCCAACCCCCGCCCCACCATACCCGACAGTCTTAGTAAAATATCAAAAGTAACCTTTAGGAAGTGACTAGATTTTAGAAATATCTGCATTTTTTTATAGCACATCATTGTTGGGTTTGCAACATAAGCATGACTGGGTTCAACTGATTCTGCATCATGTCCTTTCTGGCTAATATTGCTTCTAAACTCTCATCATTCATGTATCTTTTCAGACATCTTGCTTATGAATGATGACTTGCGAAGCTTGAGATTTCCGACCGGGAGCGGAAGTCACCAGACCTAAAAAAAAATTATAAAACCGGGGGGTCGAAAACGGATATACCCAAAATTTTCTATACGAAAAACTACCTACTCTCCACTACTAAGCGAAAAGTTCGGGGGGGTCGGCCACCCCCTCCCGCCCCTTCAAGCTTCGCCCATGATGATGAGAATTCAGAAGCAATGTTAGCCAGCAGCACAAAGATAATGGCTAATGTTGTATTTAACTCAACCTAGCAAATAAAACTGATAAACTGTGAAATATCATGTCTCAAGAAATGATATTGCAGATAACTTTCATCAACAAGCAAAATATCACAAACACAGATGTGAATTCATTAAATGCAGAATATCTGATGACCAAACACATGAAAACCACATGTCAAGCAACCAAACACATGATAACTAATAAACCATGTGAATAGGTTCAATAACTGACATACATAACTGGGATTCTGTAACATTTCGATATGTTACATTTGTAACAATTTTCATTCTTAACCTCTGTAGTTGACACTCACTAGGTTTGACTATAAAAAAGTCAAAAATGCACTCAAAACCCTAAAATCAAATAAGCTTCAACAACAAACAAATCTAAGCAAACCCCTTAAATCTTAAAGCATCCAATCAACTACCATTAACAGCTCAAACACATTCTCCTACAAAAACAATATAAATCACATTCTCAAACCCATGTTACATAAACAAAGAAACCCATCAATCCAACACACAGAATCAACAAATAGCTAAACCCTGAAGAAAAGATCCAAACTTTTTAGGTTTTATAAATACCCAACTGAGAAAAACCATGAAATCAAGCAAATAGAGTGACAAATTAAGACGGGTATTTGCTAAAACTTACAGAAAATCAGTACACGTGAGAAAATGAGCATGAAATTGAGCTTCTGAGCTTCACTTTCCCTCGTGCTTGATGGGTTATTGTCGCCCTTCAAGAAATATGAATTTATTGTAACAAATTTGCAAAATAATAAATGAGTGAATTTAAAGAAAGATTGTCATAATTTTGTTGAGAAAAAGAAGGCGGTGATGAAACGGGAATATATAGAGCAAGCAAGTAGTTTGGTTGCAGCTGTCTATTTATTTATATGCCAAGAGCCCCACAAAAATATATAGTGTGTAGATGAAATATATGTTTGTTATTTTGGAAAATCACTAAAATAGCTAGGACCACGCCGTTATTTCAATACTAGCCAACTGACACCTCTCCACGAGCTGGTACCGTTCACTGACACGGCTTAAGGAGTTCTTTCAACGCAAACCAATTGTGATGCGGGTGAACCCGGTCTGGAATGGGATCCCGGTTGAAGATTACCCGAAGATTTGGATAATATTTTATTCCTTAATTATCGAGTCTTTTATTAGTTATCGTATCTTTTATTTATTTTGTTTATTCATGTTTATCTCTAAGATTTTTTAGTTTCTAGTATAAATAGGGGTCTAGGTTTTATTATTTAGTTAGCTTTTGATTTGATTATTAGTAAAAAGAACAATGTTCTTGAACCTTTTTGGTTCTTTTTATCGTCATTGATTATCAATTGTTCTTGAGCCATTTGATTGCACGCGAAACTGCATCGGGTGGTATCAGAGCTATGGTTTTATGATGCGGGTGAACCCGGTCTGGAATGGGATCCCGGTTGAAGATTACCCGAAGATTTGGATAATATTTTATTCCTTAATTATCGAGTCTTTTATTAGTTATCGTATCTTTTATTTATTTTGTTTATTCATGTTTATCTCTAAGATTTTTAGTTTCTAATATAAATAGGGGTCTAGGTTTTATTATTTAGTTAGCTTTTGATTTGATTATTAGTAAAAAGAACAATGTTCTTGAACCTTTTTGGTTCTTTTTATCGTCATTGATTATCAATTGATCTTGAGCCATTTGATTGCACGCGAAACTGCATCAAATTGGAACACGACACGAGTCCGACAAACTTCTGAAACGGCTTAATATGCTGAAACGGCTTGATATACTGAAACGGCTCCAATCAGATGAACCGGCTTGGGTCACCTCAGACGTCTCGAACAGTGCCTGTGACGGCTTGAGCACTTGCCGGAAACGGCTCGGCTTGAGCACCACCGTAAACCACCACCACCCTCACCGAGCACCACCACCCTCCACCCACCACAACCACTACCCAGATTACTATAGATGCGGCGGAGTTTGTTGAGTTTTTTATTGTGAAACGGGTGGTTGATGATGAGTTTGTTGAGTTGATTGAGTTGCTGAACGACGATAAAGACTTGAACTTCGATCTGCACATATGCTTCATGGAGGTGAGGGTTGTGGAGGGTGGAGGGTGGTGGTGGTGCTCGGTGAGGGTGGTGGTTGGTTGCAGGGTGGTAGTGCTCTGTGAGGGTGGTGGGAGGTAAGGGTGAGGGTGGTGGTGGTGCTTGGTGAAGAAGATGAAGACCGAGAGTAGGGTGGGAGTGGTGAAGAAGAAATAGGGAGATGAGAGAGAGAGAAAGAGAGAGAGAAAGAGAAAGAGGAGATAAAAAAAAGAAATAGGTTTATGTCTTGAGCCGGGTTGTAATTCGTGAAACGACATTTTATGGGATGTCAACGGGCTATTTTTGAAATTTTGACAAAGTCTTGGCTAAATTCGTGATTTTCCCTTGTTATTTTCTTCACTAGAAAAAAAAAGAAAATATTATGAATGTTTAATAGATGTGTTTTTAAACGGTTGTTGTGTAGTGATCGAATACGATTAAGAGTAAAATGAGAAACTTAAAATGATGTTTAAAAGTCTGCATTCTTTTTAGGATAAACAAGAAAAGAAAGGTAGATATTTTTTTTAACTAACAGGTCTTTGGCTTAATGATATCATGTGTGTAAAATAGTACCATTTGAGGTGGTGTAAGCAGGTTCTAAAAAAGTGTATGTGGAGGGCCGAGTTGAACCGGATTCTTACCGGTGATGCTTTGCCTAAGTGTAACATTGTTGTGGAGAACCAAAGGTGTTTGTTTTATGATCAAGCGGAGGAGTGACGTGCTTTAAAATATACATATTTTTATATAAATATTCCTACACTTTTGAATAGCTTAATGATCGTTTGTTATTAAATTCCATTCATAACTGATTCATATTTAAAGTTGAATGATTTTTAGTAAAATGAGCTAAAACGATCAAGTTGGAGCTAAAATAAATATTAGTATTCATCAATCATAAATAAAGTTGTATAACACATATTTACAATTAGTAATGCATGTAGTATGATAGGTAAATATGCTAGTGTTTGGTTTTGGATACTAAATGAGAAAAATACATGATTGACATTTGGTTGTAGGTGTGCTCGAGAAACAGGAAATAATAAAATATCAAAAGAGATTAAAATGGGTCATGACAAATAAAGAGAAGAGAGGCATAGGGGGTACACCTATTATTGTTTTCGAAATCCAAGATATACATAGAGCAATTGTTATTGTTTTCGAAAAAGGAGAGTTAGACAGAAGACATTAGTGGGCCGCCAAAATCACAGCATGTTTACGTGGAAAAGGGTATTGGGCTTTGAATGGTAATTAAATTAAACTAGGGTTAAAGATCCGCCCGCGTTGCGGCGCGGGTGCATCGTAAACATTGAATAGATTAGTCCAAACATTATATGATGCATTAACCATATGAAAACACACATTTCGACGTATCTAGTTGAACTCAGTGTAACCTGTATAAGCATTGTCATTGGATCAAACGTAAAGTAAATGAAATTCATATCGAACAATAACTTGAATTTATACGAAAACGTACATAAAAATATGCACGTAAAAATTGTTTCTTTAAACGAAAACGTATTATATTTGACTTGACTCGTCTATAAAAAAAGTTTACGTCGGAATGTAAAAGAAATCATATTTATACATACCCGTACATAAAATATGCACGTAAAAATAGTTTTTAAGTGAAGGAAGTATAGGGGTAAACCGAAACAAAATAT
Organism: Helianthus annuus; assembly: GCF_002127325.2. Classification (NCBI taxonomy): domain Eukaryota; kingdom Viridiplantae; phylum Streptophyta; class Magnoliopsida; order Asterales; family Asteraceae; genus Helianthus; species Helianthus annuus. The sequence continues at coordinate 171,068,163 of NC_035435.2, forward strand.
TAGTAAAAAAAATTAATAGGTTAAAACCGTTCGTAAAACCGTGCCAAGTAGCACCAATGCAACAACGGCATCGACTCTCAACATCGTAAAAATAAAATAGATAAAATGGTAAAAATTACACTGAACGAAAAGGAGACTAAAATTGTTGAACCATACACACCCGTTACAGTGTGTTAATGCGAAGAAATTAACCGGAAACGTAAAACGTAGAAAATAACAACTTAGTTGATCTAGGACCCGCCCATTGCGGTGAAGTTTTCAAAAGGGAAAAAATGGACGCGTTGCGACGGGTCTGTCAAATATGAGAAAATAGAGCAAAAACGTTGAAACTCACATGCACGTCACTACATGTTAACTCGCAAAATTTAGAACGAAACGTAAAACGAAAAACTTGCGAAAGATAAAAAGTATGGGGACCAAAGTTGTAAATAATAAAGTGTTGTGTTAAATTCAAAAGATGAAAAGTTTGAGTTAAAAGTAAAAATTCAAATGGGTTAAAATGAAAAAGATAAAACTTTAAGGTTGAAAGTGGAAATCAAGTAATGGGTTAAAATTTAAAAGATAAAAGTTTAAGGTAGAAAGTGGAAAATCAAATTTTTTTTTTGAAAAAAGCCCAAAGCATAGAGTACAAGTGATGATGCATAAGAAAGTTGTAAATTTATATATGGGATAATATGTATTGATGATATCTAAAAACCCTACTCAGCGACATACATATATACTTTGAACGAAAAAGAAAGGGGACATAGACAATAACAGAAGGTGACGGCTGAACAGTTCTACGAACAAGAAAGGGCGATCAAGACAAGAGAAAAGAAAAGGATTGGTTCGGGTTCAAGCCGCGATCAAGATTAAGTCCGGGTTTGATATTTATTAGTATTCAATTTTGTTAAGACTTTGTGTTTTCAGATTTGATACTATGTTTTATTTATTATTTGAGACTTATTTCTTTTTAATGACTATGATTCTTGGCTAATCTTTCATGCTACCTGGGTTTAGATGAACTTGATGATTGTAATGGATTTTGACATGATTATAGTTATTTGATGTGATTTACATAACTTTTCTTTGATATTGATCTTGATATTGCATATTGGTATGTTTTGGTTATTTTATTAGTCAATAAATTCAGCGGTTTAGGCACGTAGAAATTCCCCCTAGACTTAGGTGTAACACCCCGTGTTTTCCAAAAGTCAAAGTCAAAGTCAAGTGTTGACTGTTATTGGAATTAAAGATTAATAAAGATTAATTTCATTTTAGTTTCATTTTGATTTTCGTATTATTTGGAGTAAGTGTTGTATAATCAAACTAATCGACCGATAATCGAACTGTGAATCAACGACCGACTGTGAATGATAGGAAGTAACAACGCAATAAAGCTAGTCAATCAATAATCAAGCTAATCAAATCAATCATCAAACTCTAGTGTGGGGATTTTAGTACTTTTTATACGTGTGTGTGTGCCTTATGTGTTACTTGTGCATGTTTACTTATATGTTAAAGTGTGTGGTGAATCAATCAAATCAATCAAGACTCAAAGGTGAATCAAACTCAATGGAAATCGAACCCGAAATGGTTGTAAGGATGCTTGTATGTAGATATAGTAGTTGGAACTAAAAGTAATTTGATTAGGAATTCTATCATTCTCAAATCATCGTTCATCGAACTCGAAATATCGAAAATCGTCGCGAAACACTCTAAACCAGGCAAGCCGATCGAACAGGGCAACCTGATCGAACAGGCAAGCCGATCGAACAGGGCAACCTGATCGAACAGGCTAGCCGATCGAACAGGCTGTTCGATCGGGCAGCTGCTCGATCAGGGGTGCTGTTCGATCAGCTGACCCTTTCCTCTTTTGGAAGCCTATAAATAGGGCTGTCTTTGTCAACCTTTCCACTTTTGGAAAAGCTCTGACCGACCAGCCTCTTCTTCTCACTAAATCTCAGATTTCTCTCAAACCGGTAAGTATTTCGCTCTAATCCTTGTACGTTTTTGTTCATTAATCGATTCTTCATCTTTCTATCTTTCAAAATCTGAATTTCATCCATGAAATCACCAAGATCTAGGTGTTCTTGAGTGATGTCATCATGGTGTTCTTGGTGTTCATCAAGAACTTCATGTTCTTGACTTCATTCAACCATGAATAAGCTAGATCTAACCGATTTCCACATCAATAACTTAAAATCTTCCAAAGATCTTAACATTTCACGGTGGAAAAGGATTGGAAGATGGGTTTTCATCTATCTTTCAACTCTTTTACACTCAAAAAGGTGAAAACGAAGCTCGAACCGATTTATAAATCAATCTAAACAAACACATGGTTCAAGATTCGGGTTCTACCGAGAGATATACCGATTCCGGGTTAAATGTTAAACTTAGGTTCCAAACCGTCTCTGACCGAGTTTGGGTGATTCCTGCTCGAGTCAGTAGACTAAGTAGGGACTTCAGCTTTGTGATTCAACTCGTAGTCAAAATATCTCTAAAACATCAACAATTAACGGGTAGAAACAAGTGTTAAGTGATAGGTTAACCGAATCGAGAAGCTGGCCGAACGGCTAGGCTGTTCGATCGAACAGCCCAACCGAACGACTATGCCAGCCGATCGGCTAGGCTAACCGATCGACTAGCACTTAGACCCACCAACTCACAAAGTGTAGTATTGACGAGGTACTGTTCGATCGACTACGCCACTCGATTGTAATCATTACTGCTCGGATCATGAGATACTATACTTTAAAACACTTAGACTTTTTTAAACATTGGAATGTCATCCGATCGAGCATGCTAACCGATCGAGTGACATCTTGCCAAGTCTGCAATGCTAACCGATCGGTTGGGCTAACCGATCGAACAGCTGTTCGATCGGCCAACTTGAAAGGTAGTACAAACCATCATACACAAACACATCCTTCTCATCAAAGGAAGAAACAATCCACTTGAAGGAACCAGCCGATCGAGCCAGCCGGCCGATCGAATGGATGTTCGAACGGACTTTCAAACCAACCGAACAGCCCACTCGATCGAACTGCTGTCCGATCGAATGGCCTACTCGATCCAAGTACATTGTTTACTTTTTCCGCGTTACTCATCGTTGTGTTATCGAACTATTCAGGCTAACTTATTCTCAGTGCTCCCTTCAATCCACGATCAACCATTGTGAGTATACTCGATCCCTTTTTGCTTTCAGCACTTTTGGGTGTTACATACGTAATCTATCAAATTCACAAACAACACAAACTATTTGAACGCTAACCTACTTGCATGTATTACTTGTCTAAATGATTGCTGTTTATTATGTTTACACGTGGAGTGCTATCTACCTGCTTTAGCAACGTAGTACTATAGTTTGGACTCAGCACCCGTTCACACGGGGGTTGCTAAGGACAATTACTTGCATGGATTACGGTGGTAATCATGTATTGCGAACTGTCTCGGACAGTCAACTCGAAGTCGTTGGTATCGATGGTCCCATGTTGATAATTTACATGCATCGTTTGCCCTTGTGTACGTGCTTGGTTATGCGTAAATTATTCGAACTCTATATGCTATATCAAACTTGTGTACTCACCTTTACATTATATGTATTGACTTTTATTTTAACGTATGTGACAGGTGTTTAAGCTACTAGCGTGCTAGGGAAGCGAGGCAATAATAAACTTCTAGGAGCCTGTGACCTTAGGACAGTGTCCACGTGCCTGCTCCAGGGCCATAATTATCTGTAGATCTTGTACTGGCACCTGTAGTCAGTAAGATTTACGGATAGCCGTCTAGAAGTCTTAAAACAATATTCACTTTCGGTCTGTAATAATTAAGAATTTGAGTTGTCGGAACAGTTCCCATATTGTTTAGTTGATTTCTATGATAACTTGTTATTATTTGGGACACGGTATGGGACGTGTTATATAACTGAATTGTATGATAGTTGTTGTGGAAACTTCTGAACAATCTGTTTCGCTCAGTGCCGCGCCCCGATGATTCCGCCATCGGTTGGGGTGTGACAGATTGGTATCAGAGCCATAACTATAGGGAATTAGGTTAGACACGATCTAGTCCGGATCGCTGTCTTAGAGACCTAGACTATAGTTAGGAACCAAGAGACCAAGTTTATGTGCTTATTTTATGATTCCTTCTATTCTATCATTACATCCGAACTCCGAGCCAAATTTCGTAAATTGGACGGGATTAGGAGTGAAACCCGCAAATTCCTGCCTAAATGACAAATTTTTGCCAATTACTTTGTGCAAATTTCTATCAACAAACGGGGGAGAATTATACCAAATTAGGGCTGAAACCCGTAATTTGATGAAAACTTTCCTCTAAAATTTCCTTAAAACAAGGAAGAAATTGCTGAGCTAGGGGTGAAACCCTAACCTTGGCAGTTATTCCAACTTTAATTTTATCTCGCCAAGGCAATTGACGGACTCCAACGACCTGAACTCACGAGTATGACCTAGAATGCGCATGCATAATGCCCAAGAATCGAGGCAGAAACATGTCCCCTAGAGTCGAAAGTGACGACAAGTCAACTGTGAATAGTTAAATTGCCATGGTTAGTCAAAGTCTAGTAGCCGCAGACAATCCATTTTCCGATTTTGAGTGTTGTTTTGTTGAATTTATATGATTTACCTGTTTACGTGTTTTAAAATTTGTTGGTTACTCCATTTGTTATCAATCTGCGTGACTTTGTTGCTATCCTATCTCGATTCGAATCCCTGTTGATGTGATCTAAACGAAACCAGTATGCTACGCTACGCCATACTAAGCTACTCGATGTGTTGTATGTGACCGCTATATTCAAAACTTAGAGGTAGTCAGGAAACTAAGTGTGCTACTAAGTACTGTTAGGAGGAATTACGTGACATTAACTACCTCTGTGATAAAAATGCGTACGTGTTTAGGAAATTAAGTGCCCTATTTGCTTAATTGCTTATGTGCTCTAATTGCTTCTGTGCTTATGTGCCTCTATGATTATGTGCTTATGTGATTATATGTGTTACGTGACGAGAGATGCGACGTGATTCTAAGCTTTAGAGATCTAAGAACGTGTGAGACTCGAATTCGTTGTGTTGAGCCTGCGACGATGTCTATTGCAGACCATGTCGTCATCTGGACAACCTAGATCACGCTCGCGTCTTACCCGCCAGGAGAAAAGAGATCGACGTCTGGCTGCAATCATCTCTAAGACCGTGGCGAAGGCCGTGAGTGAGGTTTATGAGAACGCCAGCAAATCATCTGAGATGTCACAAGCTGATGCTCCGAAAGAATCCAGCAAGACTGCTTTTAGCTTCAAGCAATTTAAGGCATGTGGGCCAAAAGAGTTCACCGGCGAGGATGGTCCAACGGCTATGTTTCACTGGTTTGACTCGATAGAAGTCACCTTTCGTCAAAGTGGATGCCCAGATAATCTCCGGACTCTCAATGCTACTGGCGTCTTCCAGTCCCGTGCTTTGGACTGGTGGACTGCTGAAAGAAACAAGCGCGGAAACGACGCAGCCTATGCTCTGTCATGGAAGAAGCTGAAGGAAATCATGATCGAAGAATACTGTAGGTCCCTTTTCGCGGAGGATGACGAACCTAAACCTTGTTATACAAACCTACTAGCGAGTGCGGAATCCAAGCTAGCAAGCAAACCGAGTTAGTAGCAAGTAGAGAAACAAACACACAAAGATTCACCGATTAACACTAGTCGTATTAATGCAATGAGGGTTCGGTTACAAGCTCAATGTTTACAAATCTAACATGTAAACTCTCAAGTGTGTGAGTGTGTGAGTTCTGGACAGAATGCTCTCAACACTCTCTATCTCTCGGTGCAAAATGGCAGAACTCTCTAACACTCAACACATGCATGGGTATATATACCCAGCTCAGCAGGTCTGCTCGAAGGATTCGACAGATGGTCCGAAGGATCATCTGTCGACCACATGTTACACGAAAGATCAGCATGGACCTCGAAGGATCATCCTTCGAGGTCTAATGGTCGAACCATGGTCGAACCATATCTTTCGATCACCTCGAAGGATCAGGTGTATCCTTCGAGGCTATCCTTCGATCAGAACATCTTTCAAATGTTGTCCAAGTCAAACCGGAGGATGGTTGACTTGGTCAACTTACAGACTACTAAGGACATCGTTTACATACAGACCCAATACAGACAAAGTACAGACACAAGTGCACCAACAAACTCCCCCTTGGCTGTAGCTTTGTCTTTGATCTCTAAGCTTTGTCTTGTTCTTCTAAAAGTGTAGACTCGTCTTGAACTTCGACGGTCTTTGGTCTTCAGGTCTTCAAGACTCTGATGTCCTTTCAAGTCTTCAATGTCGGAGGATCTTCAAAGTCTTCACGTCTTGAAAGCAGAGAGTGTATCAACAAACTACCCGTATCATGTAGGAAGTGTGTTGACAAACTCCCCCTTAACATAAGCTCCCCCTTGAGTTATGCTCGTGAAATACTTTAACTTTATGAAGTAAGATCCTTGAGGTGATGATGATGGCCAGCGGCAACTCGATCATCTTCATTCATTGAGTGCCTTCGTGTCTTCATTCCAAAGCTCGTCAACGACCATGTTCTCCTAGCCTTTAGAATCTGCACATGCAAGAAATCTAAACGCGTAATGAGAACAATTGCTTGGAATATAGTATAAACAAATGACACACGAATGACCATGTCATAATCAAACACCGTCCGACAGTTTGAAAGTTTAATAAAATTTGTCAATTTTAGTTTTTAACTTTCAAAACATGCAAATTTCGACCTTTTATGAAGATTTAGTCAGTTCGGTTTTCAGTCAGGTTTCAGGTAACGAAGACTTGAGCTCCAACATCGTACGATCGAAAATAAAGCAGAAATAAAATCTTTTTGGCTTTTATAAAGTTTATATTAAAACAAGCCTAAAATCTTTTTGGTATTTTTGAAATTAAAAGACAACAATTTAAAATCCTTTGAGTGTTATCAAACGACATCACCGCTAATGTCGTGCTGATATGCACCAAACGACGAAACTGTTTAAAAGAAATAATAAAAGTTAAACAGTAAATAAATAAATATATACAAACATTCTTTTTGCGAGTTTCGAGGGTAAGAGAATCATATCAGTGTACGGTCATGCCAAAACACTCTTGTTGTTCAGTTAGTTAACATTAAGATAAGCATCCTATAACAATTATCGGTATTGTTGTCCACTTAAGCTCAACTTATCAGATGTAATCATGGCGAGGGGATACGTTAAGGTATGATTTATACTTACCGACCGGTGTTCATCCACATCACGACACATTCCCGTATCAAGGTATGCACGAGTGTTCATCTTACCGGTGAGTATACCGATTATCATCTGTTTGACCGTATAAATTGTGAGATACTCACTTATTTTGATTTGAAAACAAGTCCTATGTGATATAATCACTTATTGATGAGGAACTTGATTTTCGTATGCATGAGGGCACAGGTGCAAGTCCGTGAACAGGTCAGTACTTCCGTACAGCAGAGAGACGAACTTGACACCCGGATAAATGTGATATTTTATCACTTATTTGTATGGACATGTGATTGTTTATCACTTATTGAGGTCGAATGCAGTATGCAATATGTACACGTATGTATAGTATCATGGAAGATCTAGACTTGCGTCCCCGTTATTTTTCGGTAAAAGATACAACCATGATACCCAGATGATAAGCAGCATAAAGACCGAATATCTCAGAACCTCGGCAATCTATCAAACGAAATTTCGGTACTAAGACCATATGCCAATGAATGGTTCCCACCTGATCTTCAGTCGATTAAGATTTATATCACCCTGCACACTTTAAAATGATTGTGAGCCTACCGATACATCTTATATAGAGCTGCTTATCGTTTTGCATTTAAGGTTTAAAGAGGTTTGGATAGACCACTGATGTACTATCATTTTCTCTTTTGCTCGCCAGGAAACTCATTTTTGATTTTCTATTGTTTTTGTGTTTTTGAAATTTTTCAATGTTTTTGGATTTTCTGATTTTTGGATTTACTCCCCCTAAAATCAATAAACTAAGATAAATTTAAAACACAAAGATATTTACAAAAATGATTTTCCGATGTTGGTTACTCTTGCTTGACCTTAATGCCATTTACCAATAATAAGAAGTCAAATCTTGATTTGTCAAATGCTTTGGTAAATAAGTCGGCACGTTGGTCATCGGTGTGGACCTTAACAACATCGATTAGCCTTTTCTCAAAGCAATCACGTATGAAGTGATATTTGATTTCGATGTGTTTGGTCTTTGAATGCTGCACAGGATTTCTAGTGATATCTAAAGCAGCAGAATTATCAACGTAAATAGGAGTAGTTAGGAATTCAAAACCGTAGTCCCGCATCTGTTGTTGGATCCAAAGAACTTGGGAGCAACAACTTGAGGCAGCAATGTATTCAGCTTCGCATGTTGATGTAGCTACACACGTCTGCTTCTTGCACTGCCATGTGACTAGGCGATTTCCTAAAAACTGACATCCAGCCGTTGTGGACTTGCCGTCGATTTTACATCCGCCAAAATCAGAATCACTGAATGCTACCAATTCAAAGTTATTATCCCTAGGATACCACAGACCGGTGTCCGGGTAAGCCTTCAAATAACGAAAAATCCTTTTAACAGCAGCAAGATGTGAGGCCTTCGGGTTAACTTGATATCTGGCAAGCAGGCACGTCGGGTACATTATGTCTGGCCTTGATGCTGTGAGGTACATGAGAGATCCGATCATGGCGCGATAGATAGAAGGGCTAACAGCTTCTCCCTTCAAGTCTGGAGTAATTCCGTGATTAGTTGGCAATGGGGTACCAATGGGCGTTGCATCAGACATCTGGAACCGGCTCAAGATGTCACCAACATATTTAGTCTGATGGATGAATATCCCAGACTCCGTTTGTTGTACTTGTAGGCCCAAGAAGAAGGTCATTTCCCCCATAGCACTCATCTCGAATTTATCCTGCATAATGCGCTCGAATTCCCTACACAAGACATCATTAGTAGAACCAAAAATAATGTCATCAACGTATACCTGTACCAGAAGAAGATCTCCATCTTGTTCCTTGATGAAAAGAGTACAGTCGATAAGACCTCTGCGAAAACCGTTCTCCAGCAGATAGTGTGATAAGGTTGCATACCAAGCTCGAGGTGCTTGATGAAGACCATAAAGAGCTTTGTTGAGCAACCAAACCCGATCGGGATGGATAGGATCTTCAAAACCTGGAGGCTGTTCGACGTACACCTCTTCTTCAACCACACCATGTAAAAATGCACTTTTCACGTCCATCTGATAAACCTTGAATCCTTTGAAGGACGCATAGGCTAGAAAGATTCGAATTGCTTCGAGACGTGCCACTGGTGCATAGACTTCGTTGTAGTCGATCCCTTCAATCTGACGAAAACCTTGAACGACTAAACGAGCTTTGTTTCGGATAACAACTCCGCGGTCATCCTTTTTGCATTTGAAAACCCAACGGGTACCAATCTTCTTGTATCCAGCAGGTTTCTCTACTAGTTTCCAGACACCCAGCTTCTGGAATTGTTGCAGTTCTTCCTGCATTGCTTCAACCCAAGCATTATCTTTCAAGGCTTCTTTCCACGTTCTTGGTTCTTCTTGTGAGACATAACACGCGAAGGACCAATCGTTTTGTTGCCCGGATTCTCGAATAGCTGCATACAAGCCTGCATTGTTGTTGTTTCGCAACATGTTTCTTGTTTGTACGCCACTTTGCACATTTCCAATGATGTTTTGTTGAGGATGGGTATTATGAATCCTTGTTTCTGGATTGTCTGGAACTGGAACATTTATACCCAGGTTGTTAAGATTAAGATCAACAACCAATTCAAGACCCGGAATTGACGAAGAGGATGATGCAGTAGTCTCAGCTGTTCTATGTGTTTCCACTGGAGGAGTACCCTCTGAAGTACCATGAACTGCTGTTGTAGGAGCTTCTTGATCTGCATCTAGAAATTCATCATCCTCTGAAGATTCGTTCAATTCGTTAGCATCATGAAAATCCTCATTGTTGAGAGTATTGTTGTTCACCGAAGAGGATGGTTCTTGATTCACAAGAATTGGACGAACCACCGGTGAAACTGTTGCATTGTCACTCTCGAAAAACATCCTAGCCGCAGCATTTTCTTCAACGGCTTCAACATTGATCGAATTGAAGAAGTCATCGTACTCAAACATCCAAGGTTGACCCGGATTTTTGACTGGCAAGGTGTGCCTTTGTACTCTGACCTCAGACCATTCCTCGATCCTTTTAGTCTCTAGATTCCAGACTCGTAAGTTGGGAGTGGCATACCCAAGAAAGTATCCATCAATTGCTCTTGCCCCAAACTTTCCATTAGGATCGATGATAGTGCATGGAGCTCCAAACGGTTCTAGATAAGACAAATCTGGTTTCCGTTTTTGAAGAAGCTCAAAGCAGGTCTTGTTGTGCCTTTTGACTGTAAGGACTCTGTTCAATGTGTAACATGCAGAGGCCACAGCTTCAGTCCAGAATGGAATGGGCAACTGTGACTCTACCAACATTGTCCTAGCAGTCTCGATCAATGTGCGGTTCTTACGTTCAGCGACACCATTTTGTTGAGGAGTATAGGCTGCACTAAACTCATGAAGAATACCCTTTGAAGTGCAGAACTCCACCATGGAATGATTTTTAAATTCAGTACCATTGTCGCTACGTATCCGCCTAACCTTCAACTTATACAAATTCTCAATCTGAATGATCAAGTTTTTGATGATGCCAAAGGTTTCACTCTTGTGTGCCATGAACGCAACCCAAGAAAATCTTGAATAATCATCAGTAACCACGAGGCAGTATTGATCACCCCGAATACTCTTGTGCTTGACAGGACCGAACAAATCCATGTGCAAACGTTCAAGAGGAACTGCCACTGTGTTGATCTTCTTTATAGGGTGCTTCTTCTTTGTTTGCTTTCCTTTCTGGCACGAAACACAGACGTCTTGAAGATGGAAATTTTTGAGAGGTACACCATTCACCAATTCATTTGAAACCAAATGATTCATTTTGCGTAAGTGAATGTGACCCATTCGTCTGTGCCAAGAGATAGTGTCTTTTTCAGTGGCTTTTGAAACGAAACAAGTTGCTTGTGCAGACGTAGTAATAGCCTGGCTCATGTCAAGGACGTACAAATCATTTATCCTTGGAGCCGACAAGAGAATCCATTCTTTTGGAATTTTGAAGCCGGGTTTCAGCACATAACATCCATTAGCATCAAAGTGTACTGAGAACTGCTTGTCACAGATTTGAGAAACACTAAGAAGATTGTGATCAAGTTGTTGCACAAAATTGATCTTGTCAAAGCTGACAATCCCGTTAGATATCATTCCTTCTCCCGTAATGTATCCACCTTTATCTCCAGCAAAAGCAACATAACCTCCTCTAATAGATTTAACGTCGTAGAGAAGCTTCATGTCGCCCGTCATGTGCCTGGATGCCCCACTATCAACAATCCAGTGACTACTGATAGTTCCTCCTGAAGCACCCTGCACATGAACTCAAATGAATTAGTTGGAGATGGGGACCCAAGCCATTGTGGTCTTGGGTCTTCCATTTTCATCAATGACAATAACTTCTTGTCTTTGATGGTTGGTGAATTGTGATGGTCCCCCTGATTCAACAACCGTTTTTGGTTTCCAAGTCTGTTTGGTTTCACCAGTGTTTTTCTTTAAAATTTTAACTTCTTGATGATTTGAAGTTTTAGAATTTTCTGGTTTTACGACAACAGATTGTTTTTGAACCACATCGGTTTTAATCGCTTTTTCAATCTTTTTGACCTGTTGGCGTTTCTGTTTCTTTTCCCTTTCTTTTACAAGGCGGGGATCTTGTTTTGTGGAAACAGTTGGCTTACGGTCAGTTTTGCCACGGGGATCATCAACCTTTCCTTTCTGCTTATGAAGATATGGGTAGTTTCTAATAATGTGCCCAATGGTTCCACACTCAAAACATGATCTTCGTTCTACAAACCCCGAAGAATCATGTGATCGTCTAGCCGATGATGTTGAACTTTGTGAACCCGAGGTACTAGGTTTTGAACTGCTTGGTTCATTTCTTTTCTCGACAAAAGTTTTCTTGACAAAATCTAAGTTAGATTGGTTTTCAAACTTTTCAATTTTGTCGGTTCCCGTCGATTTCACAAAGTTAACATTCTTCTTCTTCTTTTGGTTCGGCTTCTTGTTAGCTTGAGCCGGTATTTTACCTTTGGGTTTGGTATGATTTTGCTGTGTTGGCACTGTTGGTAATTTCTTGTTACCAAATTGTTTTCGAATTTCAGCTTTTGGAATAGGAGGACACTGTGTAACTGTAACTTTAGGTCCTGCCTTTCCCAAGAACTTACTCGTCGAATTCTCAAAGACTTTGCAGATTAAGGATTGATTAACATTCTTAATGGGAAAATCTTTGTCTGAGTAAATTTTATCATCACCAACTAGAGTGTACAGCAAATTCACACTCTCCGGCTCTCCTGCAGATGTGGACTCAGTTGCAATAGTCTTAGCGGGTTGTACAGGGGGATCACATAGAATGTGATTCTCAAGAGGTATGTCCTCATTTTTGACTACCGCATCAGACTTTGCTGGGACAGTATCATCAGATTCATCATCAGACGAATCAGCATCCTCAATCACAACTGGAGGATCTTGATTCTGTTCAGCACTCACAAATGTATCTGCTGACACATCTGAATCTGAGGATACTTCCTTTTGGTATCCGAGTCCTGCAGCAAACTCCTTAACATCCAGAGGCACAGAAGGTTCAAAGAATACCCTGTCCTCTTCATCAGGCATGGCATCATAATTATGTCTCACTGGTGGTGGACACTTCTTGTACCCTATGCATGTGACATCTCTCTTTTCCTTCTGAACGTCAATGATGTGATCTAACACATAGCTAGAACTCAAATAACTGTCTAGCTTGAGTTGGATCGCATCACTTTCGGTTTTTACACAAGCCATCTCTTTTTGCATACTCTCAAGGCGAGATATATACAAATTAATATCAGTTTGTTTTCTTGAAACCATTTTAGTCAGTTCAGTTTTATCCTTCTTTAACGTTTCAATTACTGACTTAAATTCTTTTTCATGGTTTTCATAAAACATGTTGGCTTCTGTGCATTTAGAGAGATCCACAGTCAACTTCTGATTGTGGAGAAAGGTCACATCATATTTTTCTTGCAAAGCGTCATGCTTACTTTGCAAGTTGCTCAAATTCTCATTCACAGTAGTATGTTTGTCTTGCAAGTCAAACAAACTAGCTTGTAAAGCATCATGTTTGCCTTGCAACTCAGACATACTTTTCTCCATTTCAGCACATCTAGCATGCAACCTAGCACATTCATCACAATTAACAGCAGTGGGTTCATCGACACATACCTGACTTGATGAACCGTCGACATTAGCCATAAAGGCTGAATGGAGAGAAGACGAAGAGTAAGCAGCTTGATCCACCAGAATAGATCTTCTTTGAGTTTCTGCTACAGCTTCCCCCAAGAGTTCATCAATGTCAATATCATCCGAAACATTAGATGTCTCACCCACATGATCATCACCAGAGTTGGATGATTCTTCATCAACACTCCTGCTGTATCCAGAGGAGTCTTCATCTTCAGACGATTCATCACCACTGGCAGAAGATTCTCCACCACTGGTGTGAACTAGCTCCTTCACAATCTGAGCAAAACATGCTGTTCCATCAGGAGCATCACCACCCAACTGGATTGACCAGTCACAACCTTCATCCACCTGAACTGCAAGTGCTCGGTTGGTTTGGTTGTTGACAGGCACCAATGTACGATCATTGTTTCTGTTCTGCTGGTTGCCTTGGTTCCTGAAGGGGTTTTGATTCCCGTGCTGGGCTGGCTTTGTACATTCCCGTTTAAAGTGGCCCCGTTCACCACAGTTGAAGCACTTAACAGCTTGCTTATCGAACCCATACTTGGTGTCTCGCTTACTTTCCAAGCTGGTTCTTCCAGTACTTTCCATCCAATCCTTTGCTCTTCTCACAGCACTCGCAAAGGCCCACTTGATGTCCATCAAGTCCATCTCCTCCTTATCAATCTGCCTGTAATCTTCTTGTGTCAGATTAATGTTTCCAATCTGACCTTCTATCAACCCACAGTACGCGCTCACTACAGTGTTAAGCAACTCCATATGTTCCTTAGCTACTTCTACACTGATTTTAGAAAAACTTGAAGTGTCAAGCTGTACTGGATTTGACTTTGATTGTTGACCTGCAGCAGATGATGTTCCTCCATAACATGCATATTGAGGTTGTTGAGCAGGAGGAGGATGAGGTGGTTGTATTGGATTTCCATACAGATCTGTGGTTGGAGGCGGCTTTACAGGAACTTGCACTGGATTGCCATACATATCCGTGCTTGTGACAAACGCCGTTTGAAGTGGAGCATGTGATCCAGCTTTTGCAGATGAAGTAGTGGAGGTGCCATAATACATCTCTGGATTCTGTGGCACTGCAACTCTCTTTGCCTTCAACGTTTCTTCCTGATCCTTGTTCTCCAGAAGCTGCACGAAATCGTTGATATTGGTAGTTCTCAACGTTCCGTTGTACTTCAAGATTTCCAGGAAGTTGTTCCATTGAGGAGGCAATGCATCGGCAAACTTCTTTACCACCTCTGTTGGAGTCGTTGTGACTTCAAAGTTGGTCAGCTCAGTAAGTAGGTGATAGAAACGGCTTGTCATATCTCCTAAGGACTCCTTATCCATACATGTGAAGCCATCAAATTCTTTCTTCAGTAGATCTCGTCGTAGTTGACGTGTGGCTTCATTACCTACTCCTCTTGTCTTCAAGGCATCCCACAGCTTCTTCGTAGTCTTGAAACTGACGAACTGATGATAAATATCCTTGCTCAGTGCTTGAGTAAGAATAGCGTATGCTTTCTTTTCTAAGTCATACGTCTTCTTTTGATCATCAGGAAGATCGGCAAATGTAGCTGTCGAAGAAGCAGCAACCTCGATAGTTTGATCGAATTCCGTAATGAACCGTAACCACAACTCTGTATTTTGACCAAGAATGTATGTATGGAAACAATCAACCCATCCTGGATATTCATGAAGATGCATCAACTTTGGAGGCCTGTTCAAACTTCCGGTTTCACTTTCGCTTAGAAGAAGACTTTGAATACTCGGAGTTTGATTTGAAACAAACGCCCATTGACCAGCTGGAGTGGCATTTGTTTGTGAGGATGTAGATACCGGAGATTCGGCCCATGATGGAGATTGACTAGTATTCATGTATTTTCCACTGTCTGGAGCCGGACTTCCCCACCAACTCGGATTCATGATAGATAAGCAAAATAAATGCTAAGTAAGAAAGATCCGAAAGATAACACAACCGAAAGATCCTGGTCGAAAGATCTGAAATCACAGAAACTTGTTAACAATAAACAAACCTCAATCGAAAGATATAACCTTGTTCGAAGGATCAACAGTACTCGAAAGATTACTGTTGACTCTCGAACAATGATTTCGAAAGATTCAAGAACTCGAAAGATTCCCTTTGAAAGATCCTTATCTTTCGAGCCAAATCCTTATCTTTCGAACAACAGATCTCGAAAGATTCACCAATACGAAGGATCCTAATCTTTCGGACACTAGTCTTTCGAAAAGATTCCTCTGTCGAAGGATATGTTTCAGACTTCGAAGGATGGGTCGAAGGATATAAATCTTTCGAGCCCTCCTTGATCGAAAGATATCGAAGGATGATCTTTCGATGTCGAAAGATATCTTTCGAGAGCTCTGACACAATCTGATCTGATGTGAAAGGTTGGTGAAGAGGTGACAGGGGTTGGTGAAGTTGCTTTCGGCAGAAGGGATGTTTCTGCACAACTTTCCACCAAACTTTTTGACTTTCAAAAATTATACTCAAAAAGGCAAAACCTTATCCTCAAGTTCAGTCACCGGAAACACACCGGAATACCACCGGAAAACACAAAGTTTTCTAAAAACCAATTTTTATGTTACCCAACCCAAACTTGAACACTCCCGAAGGTTTAGAAACCGTTTTTCAGTTTAAACAAGCAAGAAAAACCACCAAAAACGGGTGCTAAACCAAGTGTTCAAACACACCAAACACTTGAACAAACCCGGTTTTAAACAAGGTAAAGAGCGAGGCTCTGATACCACTTGTAGGTCCCTTTTCGCGGAGGATGACGAACCTAAACCTTGTTATACAAACCTACTAGCGAGTGCGGAATCCAAGCTAGCAAGCAAACCGAGTTAGTAGCAAGTAGAGAAACAAACACACAAAGATTCACCGATTAACACTAGTCGTATTAATGCAATGAGGGTTCGGTTACAAGCTCAATGTTTACAAATCTAACATGTAAACTCTCAAGTGTGTGAGTGTGTGAGTTCTGGACAGAATGCTCTCAACACTCTCTATCTCTCGGTGCAAAATGGCAGAACTCTCTAACACTCAACACATGCATGGGTATATATACCCAGCTCAGCAGGTCTGCTCGAAGGATTCGACAGATGGTCCGAAGGATCATCTGTCGACCACATGTTACACGAAAGATCAGCATGGACCTCGAAGGATCATCCTTCGAGGTCTAATGGTCGAACCATGGTCGAACCATATCTTTCGATCACCTCGAAGGATCAGGTGTATCCTTCGAGGCTATCCTTCGATCAGAACATCTTTCAAATGTTGTCCAAGTCAAACCGGAGGATGGTTGACTTGGTCAACTTACAGACTACTAAGGACATCGTTTACATACAGACCCAATACAGACAAAGTACAGACACAAGTGCACCAACAAATACTGTCCCTCCCACGAACACCAAAAGTTGGAGGATGAATTCTGGGGTATTAAACAAGACAAGGGTGACAACGCCGGTCTCACTGCTCGCTTCAAGCAGTTAAGCATCATCTGTCCAGATCAGGTCAAGACTCCCGACATGACCATCAAAAAGTACATCCGCGCTCTTCCTGACTGTGTAGCGGATTTTGTCCTAGCTTCAAAGCCCGCAACGATTGAGGAGACCTACCTGCTCGCCGCTGAGATTAATGACAAGCGGGTGAAGGCTGGTTTCTGGGATAAGCAAGTCAAGCCCCTGCATCAAGTCACAGCCGCATCAACCGATAACACCACTGCCCAAGCCTCCAAGTCTTCAAAAAGGAGAAAGAAGAACAAGAGTTGCGCTGCCGCAACCACTGCTGCTCCCATTCAGTCTGTGCCAGCACAACAGCAGCAACCACAGCGCACTGCGCCAGTGATCAATGCGCCGCCAGCAAAGCGTGCGTACACCGGCCCCCACCCACTCTGTGCTACATGTTCTTATCATCACCCGGTGGGTGTGGCCTGCCGTTTCTGTGTCCACTGCAACGTTTACGGGCATTTCACTGCGAATTGCCGCTATGGTCCTCGTCAGACGCAAGCCCAGGCTGCTGTGAACCAAGCCCTGCTACCTGCTCCTCAAGCTCCTCAAGCTGCACAGGCCCCGGCAAACAATGTTCGGACCTGCTTTGCATGTGGTGACCCTAACCACTTCGCAAACCGGTGCCCGAACAGGGTGGTGAAACAAGAAGCTCAACAACCCCAGCAACAACAACAACAGCCTCAACAGCAAGCAGCTCACGCCAGAACCTTCAACATCAATGCACGTCAGGCTCAAGCTGACAACAACGTGGTCAATGGTACGTTCCTTGTGAATGGTATATATGCATCATGTTTGTTTGATACTGGAGCCGATAACTGCTTTGTGTCATTTGAATTTGAGAAGCTTGTTAGACGTAAGCGCTCTTATCTTTCGACACCCTTCGAAGTAGAAATCGCTACCGGAAGAACCATTGCTGTCAATTCCGTGCTCCGTGATTGTACCCTCGAGCTCAACAGCCATATCTTTCCTATCAATCTCATTCCGATGCAACTCGGAAGTTTCGATGTCATAGTAGGCATGGACTTTCTTCGTGAAAACCGTGCTGAAGTTGTGTGTTCCGATAAGATGATTCGATTTGTGTTAGCTAGTGGAGATATTCTATATGTGTATGGTGAAACTACTGCAAAAGATCTCAAGCTCATGACCTGTCTTCAAGCTCGCAAATATCTCCGCAAGGAATATCGAGCCTTCTTGGCCAACATTGTTGTAGCTGAGACGGACAAGAAAAAGAAAGTTGAAGTCAAGGATGTCCCCGTTGTCCGAGAATTTCCTCAGGTGTTCCCTGATGATCTTCCTGGATTACCTCCAAGTCGTGATATCGACTTTCGAATCGACCTTGTTCCAGGAGCCAACCCAGTGGCCAAAGCTCCGTATCGACTCGCTCCATCTGAGATGCGAGAACTCTCAAACCAACTCCAAGAGTTACTTGAAAAAGGCTTCATTCGCCCGAGCACTTCTCCATGGGGCGCACCAGTCCTTTTCGTCAAAAAGAAGGACGGGTCGTTCCGAATGTGCATCGATTACCGGGAATTGAACAAGCTGACCATCAAGAACCGATACCCCTTACCAAGAATCGATGATCTGTTTGACCAACTACAAGGTGCTCAGTGTTTCTCCAAGATTGATCTACGTTCAGGCTACCATCAGTTGCGGATTCAAGAGGAAGACATACCCAAAACCGCTTTTCGAACCCGATACGGCCACTACGAATTTGTTGTCATGCCTTTTGGTTTGACCAACGCACCCGCAGTCTTTATGGATCTGATGAATCGCGTGTGTAAACCGTTCTTAGACCGTTTCGTCATTGTATTTATCGACGATGTCCTGATCTATTCCAGATCGAGGGCCGAACATGCGCAGCATTTGCGACTGGTTCTCGAGTTACTTCAGGGAAACCAACTCTACGCCAAATTCTCCAAATGTGAATTCTGGTTGGAGGAGGTTCAATTTCTGGGTCATATTGTGAATAGTCGGGGTATACACGTTGATCCTGCAAAGATTGAGGCAGTCAAGGGATGGGTTACGCCAAAGAATCCGTCAGAAGTACGCTCTTTTCTCGGATTAGCTGGTTACTACCGGCGATTCATCGAAGGATTCTCCAAGATTGCTGTACCGCTTACCTCCCTTACCCATAAAGACAAGCCTTTTGTGTGGGGAACCGCGCAGGAGACTGCTTTCCAAACCCTCAAACACATGCTGTGCCATGCACCAGTTCTTACACTGCCGGACGGAAGCGATGACTTCGTTGTTTATTGTGATGCTTCAAACCTTGGACTTGGCTGTGTTCTCATGCAACGAGACAAGGTTATAGCTTACGCATCTCGACAGCTCAAAATTCACGAGAAGAACTATACAACCCATGACCTCGAGCTAGGCGCAGTTGTCTTTGCCTTAAAGATTTGGCGACACTACCTGTATGGTACAAAGTGTACGATCTTCACCGATCACAAGAGCTTACAACATATCTTTAACCAGAGAGAACTCAATATGCGTCAACGCCGATGGGTAGAACTTCTCAACGATTACGACTGTGAGATCCGTTATCACCCAGGCAAGGCGAATGTAGTTGCAGACGCCCTCAGCAGAAAGAATTACGTGATAGGTGTTCGAAACATCCAGGCTCAGTATAACCTCGAAGCTCTCATCCGCGAAGCACAACACGCATGCTTTAACGAGCGTACGTTGAAGAAAGAACGAATCTATCATGATGGAACTCAGCTCGTGAGCAAAGCCAACGGGATGTTCTATTATCTGGACCGAATCTGGGTACCGAGGAGGACAGATTTGCGAAAGATAATCATGAACGAAGCCCACAAATCCCGATATTCCATTCATCCCGGTGCGGACAAAATGTACCAGGACCTTCGCTACAAGTACTGGTGGCCTGGGATGAAAAGGGATATTGCTCTATATGTTGGTAGCTGTTTAACTTGTGCAAGAGTCAAGGCTGAACACCAAAGACCTTCAGGCTTACTCGAACAACCGCCGATACCCGTATGGAAGTGGGAAAGCATAGCTATGGATTTCATAACTAAGCTTCCGACCACGCCATCAGGTCACGACAGTATTTGGGTTATAGTCGACCGTCTAACCAAATCAGCCCACTTTTTGCCAATACGAGAAGACTATAAGGTGGCCAAGCTAGCCCAAATCTACACCGACGAGATCATTAAGAATCATGGTACGCCTCGAGACATCATTTCGGATCGCGATGCTCGGTTTACATCGAGATTGTGGGAAACTTTTCAAGCAGCTCTTGGTACGACGCTGAATTTGAGTACCGCATTCCACCCGCAAACCGACGGGCAGACTGAAAGAACGATTCGTACCATTGAAGACATGCTCCGTGCGTGTGTTATCGATTTTGGTGGTAGTTGGAGCAAACACCTACCGTTAGTCGAATTTTCGTACAATAATAGCTATCACTCTAGCATCGAAATGGCACCTTTCGAAGCCTTGTATGGTAGGAGATGTCGCTCGCCTATTGTATGGCACGAGGTCGGTCATTCACAATTGACTGGGCCTGAAATTCTGCAAGAAACGACTGACAAGATCCACCAGATAAGGGAAAATTTGGTAAAGGCCCGGGACAGACAAAAGATGTACGCCGATAAACGACGCAGGCCCCGCGAATTTGCAGTTGGCGACTACGTGCTCCTAAAGGTATCACCTTGGAAGGGAGTAGTCCGATTCGGCAAAAGAGGGAAACTTGCGCCTCGATTTGTTGGACCTTTTAAGATTCTGGAAAGGATCGGTAAAGTTGCCTACAAACTCGAATTACCGGAGGAACTCAGCAATGTCCACCCGACTTTCCATATTTCAAACCTTCGAAAATGCGTTGCCGACCACGACGCAATAATACCACTCGACGATCTTCAGGTCAATGAGACGCTACACTTCGTGGAAAAGCCTGTCGAAATCATGGACCGACAGACCAAGCAACTCAGACGCTCACGCATTCCTATTGTAAAAGTACGATGGGAAGGCAAACGAGGCGCGGAGTTCACTTGGGAACTCGAAAGTGACATGAAGGCCAAGTACCCGCAGTTGTTCAGATAGATCTGAAGCATCAAATTGGTAAAATCACACGGCGATGTACGGTTCTCGGCCTAATTTCGGGACGAAATTCCCTAAAGGAGGGGAGACTGTAACACCCCGTGTTTTCCAAAAGTCAAAGTCAAAGTCAAGTGTTGACTGTTATTGGAATTAAAGATTAATAAAGATTAATTTCATTTTAGTTTCATTTTGATTTTCGTATTATTTGGAGTAAGTGTTGTATAATCAAACTAATCGACCGATAATCGAACTGTGAATCAACGACCGACTGTGAATGATAGGAAGTAACAACGCAATAAAGCTAGTCAATCAATAATCAAGCTAATCAAATCAATCATCAAACTCTAGTGTGGGGATTTTAGTACTTTTTATACGTGTGTGTGTGCCTTATGTGTTACTTGTGCATGTTTACTTATATGTTAAAGTGTGTGGTGAATCAATCAAATCAATCAAGACTCAAAGGTGAATCAAACTCAATGGAAATCGAACCCGAAATGGTTGTAAGGATGCTTGTATGTAGATATAGTAGTTGGAACTAAAAGTAATTTGATTAGGAATTCTATCATTCTCAAATCATCGTTCATCGAACTCGAAATATCGAAAATCGTCGCGAAACACTCTAAACCAGGCAAGCCGATCGAACAGGGCAACCTGATCGAACAGGCAAGCCGATCGAACAGGGCAACCTGATCGAACAGGCTAGCCGATCGAACAGGCTGTTCGATCGGGCAGCTGCTCGATCAGGGGTGCTGTTCGATCAGCTGACCCTTTCCTCTTTTGGAAGCCTATAAATAGGGCTGTCTTTGTCAACCTTTCCACTTTTGGAAAAGCTCTGACCGACCAGCCTCTTCTTCTCACTAAATCTCAGATTTCTCTCAAACCGGTAAGTATTTCGCTCTAATCCTTGTACGTTTTTGTTCATTAATCGATTCTTCATCTTTCTATCTTTCAAAATCTGAATTTCATCCATGAAATCACCAAGATCTAGGTGTTCTTGAGTGATGTCATCATGGTGTTCTTGGTGTTCATCAAGAACTTCATGTTCTTGACTTCATTCAACCATGAATAAGCTAGATCTAACCGATTTCCACATCAATAACTTAAAATCTTCCAAAGATCTTAACATTTCACGGTGGAAAAGGATTGGAAGATGGGTTTTCATCTATCTTTCAACTCTTTTACACTCAAAAAGGTGAAAACGAAGCTCGAACCGATTTATAAATCAATCTAAACAAACACATGGTTCAAGATTCGGGTTCTACCGAGAGATATACCGATTCCGGGTTAAATGTTAAACTTAGGTTCCAAACCGTCTCTGACCGAGTTTGGGTGATTCCTGCTCGAGTCAGTAGACTAAGTAGGGACTTCAGCTTTGTGATTCAACTCGTAGTCAAAATATCTCTAAAACATCAACAATTAACGGGTAGAAACAAGTGTTAAGTGATAGGTTAACCGAATCGAGAAGCTGGCCGAACGGCTAGGCTGTTCGATCGAACAGCCCAACCGAACGACTATGCCAGCCGATCGGCTAGGCTAACCGATCGACTAGCACTTAGACCCACCAACTCACAAAGTGTAGTATTGACGAGGTACTGTTCGATCGACTACGCCACTCGATTGTAATCATTACTGCTCGGATCATGAGATACTATACTTTAAAACACTTAGACTTTTTTAAACATTGGAATGTCATCCGATCGAGCATGCTAACCGATCGAGTGACATCTTGCCAAGTCTGCAATGCTAACCGATCGGTTGGGCTAACCGATCGAACAGCTGTTCGATCGGCCAACTTGAAAGGTAGTACAAACCATCATACACAAACACATCCTTCTCATCAAAGGAAGAAACAATCCACTTGAAGGAACCAGCCGATCGAGCCAGCCGGCCGATCGAATGGATGTTCGAACGGACTTTCAAACCAACCGAACAGCCCACTCGATCGAACTGCTGTCCGATCGAATGGCCTACTCGATCCAAGTACATTGTTTACTTTTTCCGCGTTACTCATCGTTGTGTTATCGAACTATTCAGGCTAACTTATTCTCAGTGCTCCCTTCAATCCACGATCAACCATTGTGAGTATACTCGATCCCTTTTTGCTTTCAGCACTTTTGGGTGTTACATACGTAATCTATCAAATTCACAAACAACACAAACTATTTGAACGCTAACCTACTTGCATGTATTACTTGTCTAAATGATTGCTGTTTATTATGTTTACACGTGGAGTGCTATCTACCTGCTTTAGCAACGTAGTACTATAGTTTGGACTCAGCACCCGTTCACACGGGGGTTGCTAAGGACAATTACTTGCATGGATTACGGTGGTAATCATGTATTGCGAACTGTCTCGGACAGTCAACTCGAAGTCGTTGGTATCGATGGTCCCATGTTGATAATTTACATGCATCGTTTGCCCTTGTGTACGTGCTTGGTTATGCGTAAACTATTCGAACTCTATATGCTATATCAAACTTGTGTACTCACCTTTACATTATATGTATTGACTTTTATTTTAACGTATGTGACAGGTGTTTAAGCTACTAGCGTGCTAGGGAAGCGAGACAATAATAAACTTCTAGGAGCCTGTGACCTTAGGACAGTGTCCACGTGCCTGCTCCAGGGCCATAATTATCTGTAGATCTTGTACTGGCACCTGTAGTCAGTAAGATTTACGGATAGCCGTCTAGAAGTCTTAAAACAATATTCACTTTCGGTCTGTAATAATTAAGAATTTGAGTTGTCGGAACAGTTCCCATATTGTTTAGTTGATTTCTATGATAACTTGTTATTATTTGGGACACGGTATGGGACGTGTTATATAACTGAATTGTATGATAGTTGTTGTGGAAACTTCTGAACAATCTGTTTCGCTCAGTGCCGCGCCCCGATGATTCCGCCATCGGTTGGGGTGTGACATTAGGATTTAATTTAATTCATTGATCTTAGGATTTTCGGGTTGAATATTGTGTTGAGAAATTGACCAAGTTGACTAATAACTGAAACCACTATATTAAAACTTGCATCCTCATCTTGTGACTCGAAAGACGATTAGGGTGAACTAGGTTATTAGCTAATTATTGGTGGGTAGATTGGGTGATCGATAGCTCGAGCTCGTTTATTGCATCGTAATTAAGGTTTCCTAGGATTTCAATTATCAAAGTTGGGTTTGCTTTGCGATTCTGGGATCTTCTCTTAACATAACTGTCTCTGAGGTCAAAAGGATTCTATTTTCGTAGGATTTGGTATCGATAGCTCGAGCCGGTTCGTTCTAGCACTTCACATTTAGTCTTGCTTCTTCATTTGGGACATCTCTAGCGGGGGGTCAATTGAGGGAGTAGGATATTTAACCATTGTCACTGTCAGAGTAGCATTGCATGATTCTAGGGATTCGAAGCCTGGGTAGTTCTTTATCATTATTGTCTGCTTCCTGTCATTTCACCAATCTTGCTTGCTTGTTTTGTTCTCTTGTTTATTCTCTTTAGTAGAATTAGTGAGTTAAAACCTCAAAATCCAAACAAATTAAAACCAGTTAAGTATTAGTTGAGTCAGAGTCTAGTTTAGCGTCACTAGTGTCTCGTGGGTTCGATACTCGGACTTCATTAGGCTTTACTACGTACGATAAGTACACTTGCCTGTCAGTGGTCTAGCATTTAGAGAGTCTTAGTATATAAATTTAAAACTAGGGTGTCTATATTAGGTTAGTAGTTTATATAGACCATAATTTGCACATCAAGGAGTCAACGGAACACCTTCTTTCAGGTTGCTCCATTCCTGTTGTGTTTGGCAGCAAGTGGCATCTTGGTGCAAAACTAGCTCGTTTGTGGCTTTTTCAATCAGAGACCTGTTGAGCATGGTAGAGTTTGAAGGTGGCAATGATAACAAGGAGGCCTTCCATGGTGTTATGATGGTGGAGTGCTGATCATCACACCCGACCTGTGACGAATTATCGATCGTGACATTATAATTGTCCATAGCTCATGACACATATTAAATCTTTAAATATTATTTATATCAAAACTAAAAGATGTCACATAATCCAAATAATCCGTACAACTTCAAACAAAGTCCAACGACATAAAAATATAAACAAATCTCGTTTAATCAATTATGGCACGTCCTATATGTCCTCATCCTTATCTTATCAAACTTGTTCACCTTTAGATCTACTCATTGTTTGTGTTAGCTTTGATCTGCGAAAAATACAACACGAGAAAGAGAACTTCGAGATAAGAGTGTGCCCTAAATATATATAATAATGAAAAACAACCGAACAGCCCACTCGATCGAACTGCTGTCCGATCGAATGGCCTACTCGATCCAAGTACATTGTTTACTTTTTCCGCGTTACTCATCGTTGTGTTATCGAACTATTCAGGCTAACTTATTCTCAGTGCTCCCTTCAATCCACGATCAACCATTGTGAGTATACTCGATCCCTTTTTGCTTTCAGCACTTTTGGGTGTTACATACGTAATCTATCAAATTCACAAACAACACAAACTATTTGAACGCTAACCTACTTGCATGTATTACTTGTCTAAATGATTGCTGTTTATTATGTTTACACGTGGAGTGCTATCTACCTGCTTTAGCAACGTAGTACTATAGTTTGGACTCAGCACCCGTTCACACGGGGGTTGCTAAGGACAATTACTTGCATGGATTACGGTGGTAATCATGTATTGCGAACTGTCTCGGACAGTCAACTCGAAGTCGTTGGTATCGATGGTCCCATGTTGATAATTTACATGCATCGTTTGCCCTTGTGTACGTGCTTGGTTATGCGTAAACTATTCGAACTCTATATGCTATATCAAACTTGTGTACTCAACTTTACATTATATGTATTGACTTTTATTTTAACGTATGTGACAGGTGTTTAAGCTACTAGCGTGCTAGGGAAGCGAGACAATAATAAACTTCTAGGAGCCTGTGACCTTAGGACAGTGTCCACGTGCCTGCTCCAGGGCCATAATTATCTGTAGATCTTGTACTGGCACCTGTAGTCAGTAAGATTTACGGATAGCCGTCTAGAAGTCTTAAAACAATATTCACTTTCGGTCTGTAATAATTAAGAATTTGAGTTGTCGGAACAGTTCCCATATTGTTTAGTTGATTTCTATGATAACTTGTTATTATTTGGGACACGGTATGGGACGTGTTATATAACTGAATTGTATGATAGTTGTTGTGGAAACTTCTGAACAATCTGTTTCGCTCAGTGCCGCGCCCCGATGATTCCGCCATCGGTTGGGGTGTGACATTAGGATTTAATTTAATTCATTGATCTTAGGATTTTCGGGTTGAATATTGTGTTGAGAAATTGACCAAGTTGACTAATAACTGAAACCACTATATTAAAACTTGCATCCTCATCTTGTGACTCGAAAGACGATTAGGGTGAACTAGGTTATTAGCTAATTATTGGTGGGTAGATTGGGTGATCGATAGCTCGAGCTCGTTTATTGCATCGTAATTAAGGTTTCCTAGGATTTCAATTATCAAAGTTGGGTTTGCTTTGCGATTCTGGGATCTTCTCTTAACATAACTGTCTCTGAGGTCAAAAGGATTCTATTTTCGTAGGATTTGGTATCGATAGCTCGAGCCGGTTCGTTCTAGCACTTCACATTTAGTCTTGCTTCTTCATTTGGGACATCTCTAGCGGGGGGTCAATTGAGGGAGTAGGATATTTAACCATTGTCACTGTCAGAGTAGCATTGCATGATTCTAGGGATTCGAAGCCTGGGTAGTTCTTTATCATTATTGTCTGCTTCCTGTCATTTCACCAATCTTGCTTGCTTGTTTTGTTCTCTTGTTTATTCTCTTTAGTAGAATTAGTGAGTTAAAACCTCAAAATCCAAACAAATTAAAACCAGTTAAGTATTAGTTGAGTCAGAGTCTAGTTTAGCGTCACTAGTGTCTCGTGGGTTCGATACTCGGACTTCATTAGGCTTTACTACGTACGATAAGTACACTTGCCTGTCAGTGGTCTAGCATTTAGAGAGTCTTAGTATATAAATTTAAAACTAGGGTGTCTATATTAGGTTAGTAGTTTATATAGACCATAATTTGCACATCAAGGAGTCAACGGAACACCTTCTTTCAGGTTGCTCCATTCCTGTTGTGTTTGGCAGCAAGTGGCATCTTGGTGCAAAACTAGCTCGTTTGTGGCTTTTTCAATCAGAGACCTGTTGAGCATGGTAGAGTTTGAAGGTGGCAATGATAACAAGGAGGCCTTCCATGGTGTTATGATGGTGGAGTGCTGATCATCACACCCGACCTGTGACGAATTATCGATCGTGACATTATAATTGTCCATAGCTCATGACACATATTAAATCTTTAAATATTATTTATATCAAAACTAAAAGATGTCACATAATCCAAATAATCCGTACAACTTCAAACAAAGTCCAACGACATAAAAATATAAACAAATCTCGTTTAATCAATTATGGCACGTCCTATATGTCCTCATCCTTATCTTATCAAACTTGTTCACCTTTAGATCTACTCATTGTTTGTGTTAGCTTTGATCTGCGAAAAATACAACACGAGAAAGAGAACTTCGAGATAAGAGTGTGCCCTAAATATATATAATAATGAAAAACACCAACAACCAACATGTAAATAACTATATAAATTAATTCATATGTTTTGATGATTTTTGTATGAGAAATATATCTATCAATTATTTAATTTTATTATTCACAAGGTACGTCTTGTTTCACCATGGTTTCGTAAATCCCAAAAGACCTGGATGAGATCGGAGATCGTCACCTCTTAGAAGGTTAGGAGTTTTCTCGACTATATACCTTTGCAAATATTTTTTGTAAAAGTAACTTATCGATTATTATTAGTTCCATAATTTAATTAGTCTTTTTTATTACAAATAATTAAATCGAGATACATGAACATTATTATAAACATTTCATAACTAGTATATCTCTCTAAAAAAATCAGGTTAATATTTATAAACTTTTATTTTCATGATTTCCATATTTTTATATTATTTTTATAAATTATAACATAATTAAAACATGAAATAAATTCAAAAGATAACCAAAAATTCTGAAAAATTAGGAGATCTAATCTAATATGTTTATGAACAGTGAACAACTTCCAATTTCGCAAAACACGAAATTAAAATCAAAAACCTAGAAATTCAAGATTCAAGAACACTAAAATACAAGGAATTTAATTCGGATTTTGGATGCTTTCTATCACAAAAATTGATAGAGGGGTTTTGTAGATCTCAAAAACATTGAGTGAAATAGACACAAGAAATACCTCATTTGATAAGAATTGAACGAGATATAAAAAGATGAAGTTCCAAGCCCTAGGATGTGTTCTTCAATGAACTCATGAATCACAAAGAGTATTGAACGATTTAAGAGTTAGGGTTTGTGTTTTAGAAGTGGAGCGGTCGTTTAGGATTAATGGGAAGTGTTATAATAAACAAATTTTATGATATAGAAATTGGGCATCTTCTCGATTTTAATGGAGATTTGAATTAGATGCTAATTAGGAAGTTATAAGGTGTACTTGGACGTTTTAGATTGTGTATTAGGGTATAGACTTAATTGGGGTAAATTATAATACTAATAAGGTGGACAGCGTGCATCTTTTGGAAGGAATTGTTATTGTCGTTTGAATGAGGTTTTCAAACAATGGGCATTATTGTTTGGTTTTGTAAACAAAATGGTTTTATTATTATATGTGTTTTATATATATAATTAAATTAATTTAGCTGCTTAACTCATTTTTCTCGTATAACTCGAAAAAACGTTTTATAGAATTACGAAAATACTACTAAGACGAGCTTGTTTTTCTCTATCTTATGACCTAAGTTTCATCAAAAAATCTAACTAGGGTCAAATTCTTATTATTACGTTGCGGTTCTGTACCGAATTTTCAAAACGGGTCCATTTTTGGCGGATGTTACAGTCTCCCCTACTTTTGAGAATTTCTTCACGAAATTATGAGGAAACCACTCGAGTAGGATGGTATGTAGGGTTTTTTTCATAGGTTTAAGTGATATACGTAGTAATAGCACAAGGAACACTAATCTCAAGAACAGATTATTCCTAAGGAACGTCAGGTAATAAGTGTTAAACACGAGTCTTAAAGATATGGAAGGTATGCTCAACTAAATGAAGTCGGGTTTAGATCTTGATTGATGTGGTAGCGTTCTTGGTAAGGGTTGAATACCCTGCTAGAGGAATTGCTTTTTGATGCCATAGATGTAGGGGTGAAGTGTGTTAATGATAGTGCGTGAGATAGCCTTTCATAAGTGATACGAGTATTACATCATGGAGCCAAAAAATGGCATATCGAAGATGGATTGTGGCATAAGAGAAAATCCATGTCCCAAAGATGACTTGTAACTCGAGGGAGTTGGCAAATTGAGTCGTATGACATACTCAATGATGCCTAAACTGCGATTTGTGTCACAACTTAGGATTTTGAAAAGAAATCTCCTCATGAAACGCCACATTGATAGAATTAAATACGTAATGTCACAAAACTTGAAACGCCAAACATATAACCACACAAAATCTTTCATGATTAGTTTAACATTGCTTTTGATAATTTGTCAGAAACACTTATATATAGGAAGTACCATCGGCGTATCCACCATGTCTCTACCAAACTCTCATCCACATCGTTATTTGAATCATGACTAACTAACGATATAAACAATACTTACACAGAACTTCTCATGACCAGTCTAACGAGGCTTTTAATAGTTTGACAAGGACACTTATATATAGGAAGTACCAGCGGCGTATCTACCATGTCCTTATCAATTTTTCATTGGCTTTGTTATAGAGTCATGATTGATTCTGTGTGACGACTCGACACAAACTTACTACTAAATAAGCATAATCAAATCCATAACAACCAATGTGTAACAAAATAACGATGACGTCACGTCCTTAACTTTTATAAGTTAAGTCGTGACACGACCCTGTCCCTTGCTGTTCAAGTCATGAAATTGTATGAAATGAGATGTAAATTGTGAAACAATGAACTAATAGTGGTGGCCTTGTTTCTTGCGGGTCAAGCCGTGAACTAGTGGTAATGCGAAACTACAATAATATAAAACATCAAAAATGTGAAACATCAATAATAGTGCAAAAAGACAGCGACACGAATTAATAATGGTTGAAATTTGTGGTAGCATCACATGTCAGGGCATGAGATGTTTATGATGATAACATCGGAAGTGTGACAACAACACAAGTTAACAATGGTATAAAATAAAATTTAACAAAGTATGGATTGATGCTAATGCAACATCAAGAAATGTCAATACTATGGAAGGACCAAACATTAGGTCGAATGACGAGTGCAACGAAATTGCAGCAATGACCTTAACATCTACAAGTTATGGAAACGAATCAAACAAACCATAGAAGGTCATAAGATAAATTATTGAGTAAGTTTAATGTTGTCGAAATGACAGTTTGGAGGTTCATCTCAGGTGATGAAAAGGTAGAAGGATAAATTCCAGTTTTACTAAGAGCTTTTATTTGTTTTCAAAAAGTGTTGTATTAACCCTAACGTTGCTAAACATATTCACGTTTATTGCATTTTGTATACTTGATTCTACATTTCACTAAGTGTGAACTATTAGTAAAAAAAATCCATTAAGTTTAACGTCTTCGTGTGCCCTTGACTCGAATTTGGCGAGCTCTGGTCACATGTTACGAAAATAATTAGGGTTGTAATACTCGGTGTGTTTAGGACCACTATGTTTTTATGTGTTAAGTGTGTTTTTAATCATGTTTTTGTGTTTATTATTGATTAACAAGTAGAATGGGTCATATTGATGTGTACAATATTTTTTTATTTTGAGCCCTTCGTATACGTGAAGCTCTCGCTTCACGCTTGAAGCTTCGCTTAAAGCTTGGAACCAAAACGCTTCGGAATGACTCACACTTTTTTAACATTTTATTTGGTCATGAAATATAATGAAACCAAATACATTAGCAACTGAAATGGATCCCTTTGACCTGTAATCAAATTACTGATTTGAATGCCAACTACTATATCAAATACCACATCCATTTAACTGAAAAACCCACCTTCACACCCCATCATAGCCAATCATCTCTGACCTCCTTTATTTGCACATGTTCCAAAATGGTTTGAAGCTGATTCCATTCCACCATTTCAGGCGCCAATTGAGGAGTGTGTTTGCACCTGACCCCCCCCCCCCTGCACCCACTCATCAGTCCAGAACAGCAGAACTGCATCTTATCGCCTTTACCCACGTCACAAACCAAGCACTCGTTCAAATCTAGATAGTATCCAAATAACAGGAAGGCTACAATATTTATACAAAGATGTTAAAAACGTGTCACAAAAAAACTTAAAAACCATACAAGCAAGAAAAATCATATCTACTCAGACAATTATGGTATTTTGTTTTCCAGTGGCGTTTAGATAATGATGAGACTTTTTTGTTTTATTTTCATTGCACATTGTTTTAAGCTTTTTTTTGATATATTATAATAGTACTTGTTCAAAGTAATTTTATTATAGTTTGGTAGTTTTTGGGGCGTTTTATGGCATGATGGCGTTTTACAAGCATTTGCTCGCTTGGCGTTTTATTATATTTTTATTATAGTATTAATGTACTTTGATGTTTCTTGTCTGAAATTACATAACAAACAACAAATAAAGAAAATCAAAAAAAAAAAAACAAATAGAAGCAATTTATGATCTAAATCTTCAGTGTCATCGGTCTCTTTCTTCTTTTGAAACTACAAGAACTGTCACAAATAAATGACGTTTTGGGTTTGGCGTGGTTTTTTTTTTTCATGTGTTGAAGTGTCTTTGTGGATGTTGAAGTGTCTTTGGCGTGGTTTTTTTTTCATGGTTTTTTTTTCATGTGTTGAAGTGACTTCAGTGTCATAGATCAACCCCGTGTGGGTGGATGCTATATGCCTGTCATCTTCATTATAATCATCGAGGCCAAAGTAGCATTTACACTGGGATAGGTCTCTTCTAATCATCCAAACCTTCTTCAAGAACAAAGAAGACAAAATGACATATGGGTGTCATCAGTCCCTCTTTCTTGAATTTTGTCCATCTCATGCAGCAAAATCTTACTACACTCACCTAACAAATCATTCAGCGAAACTTCATGCAGAACATTACTGAGTATCAAAGAAAAGATGTTTGCCATCGTTGTATTTTTTGGCGTTTTACATTGAGTCGTATTTTTTAGGAACCAGTGTTTTTTTTTGTGTTTTCTTATGTGATAAACGGAAGGTGGTGAGATGTTTCTATTTATAGGATTTTTTGGCGCGTAGTTTAGGCGGGATATTATTTTATTTAAAAGTATAATTAACATTTATCTGGATGTAAGGCTTGACGTTATATATTATGGCGTTTCACATTTTGTGGCGTTTTTGTAGCCTGGGAGCTTAAATAAAAACACAGAAAAAAGTACGCAGTGATAAAATTGGCGTTTTGTATTTATTTGGCGTTTTATATTTCAACGGCGTTTTATGTGAGAAATGATGTTTTACCTTTTTTACCCTTAACGAAGCGTGTCCACGTAATAAAATTGATGTTATTTATGAAGTCCATAGATTGTTTTTATCGGACGATCGATAACCGTTCTCACACTTTTCACCGTTTTCTCTAAATCCTGGCCCTACAAACAATGTTATTTGATCCCAATGTTTGTTTGGTTGTGTTTAACATTTTTCAAGTTTTGACGTTTGTTCAATTTCAAACTCTACATCGCTTTCTGGAGAATTATACGCAAACTGGTGCGTAAGCGTACTCAGTTTAATGCAACAAATACTCCGAAACATCAACATATACTTAACATACCTTAAATAACCTTTACATAACTTAGAAATAAGTTTTGAAGGCTTTGGTATAGCAAAAACAAGTTAATTCGCTTACAGGGACTAAATTTGACAAACTGCGAAAGTATGCCAATTTGAACTGTAACGAACATTCCGGAACATGCCCATAAGTTAAATATACCATAAATATCATTTAAATAGCTTAGAAATAGACTTTGAGGGGTTTGGTATGCTAAAATAAACTTTTGGATCATTCAGGGACTAAAAGTGTCAAAAAGTGCACAAGTTTGCAATTTCGCGCATAACTTACGTTCTGAATACATCCGGACATCCAAAAATTTATGTAAGCATCCTTACATTATGCCTTGATGTTTGGCATGAGAAAAATCCATTCGTTGCGTCATTTGGATCGTCTTTCGCACTTATGCGCATTCCGTCGTAATTAAGCGAACATCGCGATCGTACGGCCAAACGAACCGACACCTGACATATTTTTGAGCATGTTTCATGTCCACAATGTTTAGGCATTATTTTAGGGCCTTAAAGTTGGCTTTACGGGCCTTAGAAGTGTCGGAAATGGCTTAAATACACAACAGGGACCTAAACTGTAAATTCTGAAACTTGGTTTCTGATCAGGACCCTCAGGCGGGGCGCATAAAGGTAAGGGCAACCCTTACGCGGGCCGCGTCAGACATACAGATCAGATAAGATCAATTAGTCAGCAAATTTCAGCTGATTAAACCACAACCACATGATTTCACTTGCCCTTTCAGCTCACTAAGGGTCATTTTCAGTAACCACAACTTTTCGACAAGTGTACGCACGAGATTCGATCACGTTTTTCAAGAAACGATCCTAACGGTTCGGGAAATACTATAAATACCCCACCCCCATTCTTGTTAAAACCCACAAAAATCTGATCTAAGCTCTAAGTTGGAACCTTTGTTTCATACCTGAGCTATTTTGATCTAGATTAGCATTCGGGGACCCTTCGTAAGTGTTCTTTCGTTCTTTTATTCGCTTTTCGAGTCCGAAAGTCAACGTTTTGTTGACTTTCTGCATTGACCAGCCTATGGTCAACACGAAGTTCATTGGAACTTCATAACGTGAGCGTGATCACGATGGTTATAGTCCATGGCGACTATACCTACTGATTACCACGTTATCTAGGCTCAGTGACGAGTCGTAGTTTCGGCCAAAATGCGCATTCTTGCGTATTTTGTAACCAAACTACTTGTGAGCATCAAAGCCGTTTGTTTTGATGCCAAACCTGTTTTCTAAACTTAATTAAGCATGTCCTAACATGCTTAGCTCGTCACTCTTAGTATAGTGCTTATATAGGGTCGTAAGGTAAGCGATCTAAACCATCGCTTATACTTTCGAACCTGACCCATTTGGTCGATCATTAGGATCCGACCAAACACATTAGGTGACCATAGCGGTAACCTTCCGAGGTTATACCTTGTGGTCACAATGTTAGGCGTTCCAAACGCGTTCTACGCGGACGACACGTTAAGGTAGCATAAGCTACCTAAACGGGTCGTAATGGGCCGTAAGCACTTAGGTTAGGTTTCATTTTAGTATGTAGGCTTTGTTAAACCATACTACACGAGTCTCCATACTCGCTTGGTTTACGAACCCGCATACTATCCAATCTTCCGATTTAGGTCCGGTATATTAACATAGCTACCTATTAGGTGCCGTTTGATATTCCGTGATCTCTAGCATTGTTTGGTTATTATACAAAGAACTTCAAAGCAATCTCAGGTGAGTACATTGAACCCCCCTTTTACTGTTTTCCAAACTGTTTTGGGGTGAAACACATGTGCCTACTTGTTACTTTCATGCTTTCCTATTTTCACATCATATACTTGCTATGTTCGTTAGTACATTATAGTACATGATTTCATTACATTTCATGCTATGTATGCCCATTGTGTGCGTACTTAGTACATTGCTTTACATTACATTTCATGCTATGTATACCCATTGTGTGCATACTTAGTACATTGCTTTACATGACATTTCATGCTATGTATGTCCATTGTGTGCGTACTTAGTACATTGCTTTACATTACATTTCATGCTATGTATGCCCATTGTGTGCGTACCTAGTACATTGTTTCACATTACATTTCATGCTATTTATGCCCATTATGTGCATACTTAGTACAATTGATTACATCACATGCCTTCATTTTGGTATGACATTTGGTTTGTTTAACATGGAACAATACATTCATTAACATTGATCACGCCATTCGTTAGTAGGTAGTGGTACCATAGGAATTGACAACTCCCGTTCCGGACATCCTAGGTTTGTTTGGATGAAAGGAATGACCGAATTCGATATACATAACTTAGATAAACCATTAATTTGTTTAAGGGTTTATCGCCACAGTCTCAAGGCTTGGATGTATGCATTTTCACAATACCGCATAAATGTTAATATCAGTAGAGCATGCATTGTTCCACAAAACATAACGTTGATTTAAACCATGTTTTACTTCAACACCTTGTTTTGTGCATTTTACATATGGTTTAGTTGATACATCTCACTTACCATACAAGATATATTTTGGGTACACATTACATGATCTACATTAAACATAAACATTTTGACATTGATATACATACATGGCGGTTTACATTGAACATAGACATTTCGACATGGTTTACATTGAACATAGACATTTCGACATGGTCTCCACAATAACACTTGACAATTGATTTATACATGAACAATTTACATGGTGGTTGGTTTGGGTAAATGGTTGGAGTAACGTGGCGTATGTAATATGATACAAACATGGTGGATACGCCGCTGGTACTTCCTATATATAAATGGTTGTATAATATTACATATCGTAGCATTATCTAAGTCATTTCAGTTTAGACACATTACATTTTACACAAATAACATACTCTTCACAAGACATTATTTTTGCAAACAACTTATCTTATTCAACTCATTTTACTTGGTTACTCGTTTAACCTTACACTTATCTATACATATCATCTAATATTATCGTTTTTCAAATGGTTTACAAAGCAAGACAAATTACAAGGTTCATGACTGACTGTTATTAAACATTTCTTTAAACTCAAGTCATGAATCCCATTTTCACAAAACCTATGTATCTCTCAGGCATTTTTATGCTGACGTACCTACTTTCACATGTGTTTTCGGGAGCTATTCCATAGGATGATGATCATGACACTAGGGTGGACCTGTGCCTTAGAGAATAAAAACAAAATGAAGACAGACTAGTTTAATTATGTTCTGAACTCTTTGTTTTCCTATTTAAGACAATGTATTACGCTTGTTTAATAAATAAAATGTAACTTTGATTTCCATGGTTATGAAACAATTAATTCTGTCCCAACACTCCCCGGCGTTTCCGCCGCGGTTGCATGTTATACGCGGCCGGGGTGTGACAATATATATCTAGAGTGAACACTAGTGTATTTGTAAACTGAGTGAACAAATCCTGGTCATTGATTTACATCATCAAATTGAAAAATACACCGGTGTATTTTTGTCAACAAGTGTATTTTCATCAACAAATCCTGGTCATTGATTTACACTTGTGTTTACACTTATGTTTTGATAATCAAAGGCTAGGATTTGTTCACTAGTGTTCACAATCAATGGGGTTGTTCACAAACTTATAAGAAATTAAGTGTAAATTTTGAAGGTTTAAACAAAATTTGGTAATAAGTTGATTTTATAACATCATTTAAAGATCATTATATAAAAACAAAAAGTAAATGTATTTATTTAATTTCTACCAGTTGTGTTGCACACCATCTAACTCTGGGGCAATTAGTAAGTATTTTTTTAGCCATTAACTCAAACACTTGCCCACCTTTGGTTTAACCATCCTGTGATTTTGGTTTAACCATCCTGTGATTCTGGAAAGAATTAAACATTTATTTGCAATGCTACCCATAGAGATATTAAAGTTTCATACTCCTGTAACAAATGTAAAATGTCATCTTTCAAACATTGTTGAAGTAGGTTAAACATTTTTCTTTATCTTTCATAAAACGGTCGATTACTTGTGGGAATCTGAGAGATTTTGACCTTTTCACTGTATTCATTTCTCGGAACCCTGTATTCATCTTCTATTTCCATCCATGCTTCCAACTGATTTGCTTAAACATACGTCTCGAACCGATTGACCCATTCTGGATAATCTTCCACAAAGCAACTTCAGAGGTTTGTTTGTAATACCCATCATGTTCTCTAGGTTCAGGTTTTAAACAAGAGGTGTTGAACTCCCTGCTGCAAAAGCATTAATGTCTCCTAAATCCATGATGAACACTTTAACAATGAGTTAACTGCCATTTTCGTCCCTGTGGTTTGGTCACATTGGCCATTTCAGTCCATTTTTCAAAAATACGCCATTTTCGTCCCCCACGTTCTGGAAAGGTGTCATTTTAGTCCAAAAATCATAACCCAGTTAAGTCAGTTAGTAAATAAGGACTGATTGTGTAAATTTGTAACATAAAGGACCATTTAAGTAAATATTAAACACCACCACCACCAGCCCTGCCACCACCACCACTCTGCTGCCACCACCACCGCCACCACAGCCCTGCCACCACCACCACTCCGCTGCCACCACCACCACCACCGCCACCACAGCCCTGCCACCACCACCACAGCCCTGCCACCACCGCCACCACAGCCGGTTCATCATCATATTAGACGAGAGAGGGAGAAAGTCGGAGAGAGAGAGAGAGAGATAACGAGGCGGGAGAGAGAACCGGCGACGGTGGGGCTACCTTCCCCATATGATGACGATGATGACGTTGATGGTGGTGGTTCCGGCGGCGGCAGTGGTGACCATGCTACTGTTCATCGTCTTCCCCAAAATGGTCAACAGAAGTCAAACGGCCTAATCTCGATCAATACCGGATAATATTCAAATTAAACTTGCAGAAACATTGTACAAGTATAAACATACCGATTGGGTGATTAAAACCGATACAGTATCGCGTGCAACGGCGTGGCGACAGTCTCCGGCGACGGGTATTCCGGCGAGACTTGCAGACGATGAACATAGGGTATTTTCGAAGGGGTCAAGGATTTTGAAGGGTGTGAGAGTTTCGTATGGGTTCAGGGACTCTAAATAACACAACAATTTGACACTTAATCGACAAACTTCTGTGGATTAATTCCACTTTGAATTTTTTATAAAAACTCCGATTTCACGTGGTGTCGGGCATGCTTATTGAACAATTACAA
This sequence comes from Helianthus annuus, assembly GCF_002127325.2. Lineage (NCBI taxonomy): Eukaryota > Viridiplantae > Streptophyta > Magnoliopsida > Asterales > Asteraceae > Helianthus > Helianthus annuus. The sequence goes on from NC_035435.2 coordinate 171,106,236, forward strand.
AACGTGGGGAGTTGATTACGATCTGTGAGAGTGGTGGTGGCAGCGGAGTGGTGGTGGTGGCAGGGCTGTGGTGGCGATGGTGGCAGGGCTGTGGCGGTGGTGGCAGGGCTGTGGTGGTGGTGGCAGGGTTGTGGTGGCGGTGGTGGTGGTGGCAGCGGAGTGGTGATGGTGGCAGGGATGTGGTGGCGGTGGCGGTGGTGGTGGTGGCAGCGGAGTGGTGGTGGTGGCAGGGCTGTGGTGGCGGTGGTGGTGGTGGTGGCAGCGGAGTGGTGGTGGTGGCAGCGGAGTGGTGGTGGTGGCAGGGCTAGTGGTGGTGGTGTTTAATATTTACTTAAATGGTCCTTTATGTTACAAATTTACACAATCTGTCCTTATTTACTAACTGACTTAACTGGGTTATGATTTTTGGACTGATATGGCACCTTTCCAAAACGTGGGGGATGAAAATGGCGCATTTTTGAAAAATGGACTGAAATGGCTAAAGTGACCAAACCACAGGGACGAAAATAGCAGTTAACTCCTTTAACAATTTTCATACAAACCAAACGTATAACTTCCAAGCGTATGAATCGATCCAAGCGTATAACCCTGTGCGTAGAACTCTTCTCTTGCATGACTTCCTCAACGTATGACTAATTCAAGTGTATGACTCTTTCACTCACACTCATGCGCGCATATGAGCTCCTACGTTTGGACTCCTACGTGAGCACGACTCCTGCACACAAACCCATTTTTTGCAAGAATTTTGATCATTTGGATGTGAAAATGGATGAATCTGGGTGTAATCTTCTGATATGTTGTTCAAAAATGAAATGGAAAGGTCTATAAAGAAATTAAGAACTTTTTGACCATGGAATCTCTTCAAATGATGAAAAACAATGTTTTTTTGCCCAAAATCTTCAACTCTAAGCATGTACACAAGTATATATCCTCTTCGTAGCTTTGATACCACTTGTAGGAACAGTTTTGATGTGCAAATAGACTTGAAATATGCACAATGCATATCTACGTCATCATTATAAGTGCGATATTCAAATAACAATGATGCACAATGCACTAATGAAGTACTCAAACGTGTGTAGGACTCCTACGCATGTGTGAGTCCTTTTACATTTAAATTCAAACATAAATTAACTTATACGAACGTGGTACCTATAAACACTGACAAGTATAAAAGACTCAGGAATTAGACATTTATTGTACTAACAATTCCACTAGTTTTGGTTTCCAATACTTCAGTCTTCTAAGTTGACTTGTTGACTACTCTTTGGTGTTTAGTTTTGACTTATTTGCCAACACTATAACATCCGCCATAACTAGATCTTAGAACCTGACCCTTTGTAACCCGGACTCGAACCGTAATAAATTAAAGTATGAATTCCTTTATTATTACTTGTTATTTTTAGTTGTTATTTATTACTTTGTTTCTTGTTGTTGCAATATTATATTAAGTACAATATTTAAATTAACATCATCACACGTCAACCGATGGTGATGATCCCAAATGATGGTCCATTGTTCCAAACGAAGGTCCATCGTAATCAAATGAAAGTCTAAACCAAGGTGGTTATTTTCCAAACGACGGTCAAGTCGTGCAAACGACAGTGACCTACAACTTCGTGTTTTCTATAGTATTCGACCTGTGCATCCAAAACAGCCTCAAATCCTCACATCCTAAACCTTTTGTCTTGCTTACTATCCGAATTAATTGGGTATTCAAGGCAAAACTAAATGCACACTATATGGACCATTAACTACTAATAACTAGACACTTAAAAATCAAAACAAAGTATCCTTTGCTTTTTGTAAGAACTCAAACCATCTCACCCAAAGTTGAATGCATTTCTCTTCGACCAAACAATATCATATACCATCTACTTTGTATTTTTACCAATTACCTCGCTAATTCGCAATTTGGACAAGAATTATCATCTAGGGCTTGACATTTGGTGAAGTGATATTTTTCTCATTGCTCCACCAAATCAGGTAATTCCAAAGCCTATTTCCTTTAAAATTTTGAGCTCTATAAAACCCCTCTATCCATACCTATGATAGAGGGTAATTACTATACGGAATTTTTCCCTAGGGTTCTTAGTCTTAGAAATGGGGCTTTTGGCTTAGGATTTGTGTTTTGATCAAACTGGACTTAGGAAATTGCCTGTCATCATATTAGATATGCTTGCATCAATTTTATAAATTTTTAGATATCACGTAGATTTATTATGTATTGTTGATCATATTATTACTTATGGAAAACTATATAAAAATTGGTTTCCTCAAAATATAAAAACTCATGAACATTATTTTCTGATTTTTATTTGCAAAATAAATAGATTACAGAATATATATTGGGTTTAATGATCTATGGAAGCCTTATTTGTGACAACCCGAATATTTAAGATTAGCACTACTTAAATTCCACAACCTTTGGCATGCGTCTTTACCTTTAATTGCCTATATATTGCAACCATACGAGGCTTATTTGGTTACACTCGTGCACCACTAAATGTTTATGTGTGTATGTTGGTTCATTATACATGAAACCGTTAAATGTTTATATGGGTCGGTTAGTTATTTTAGGAATCCGTTATTAACTAAACTGAGCCGCGAACTTATTTGAGATACACACACCCCTCCTGGCCAATGGGCCCCTTTCATCTTGGCCCACACGTTAGGTCAGGCCAAAAGCCCAGTACATGTGTTATGCGTATACATGAAGGGCGAGTAGAGGTTTACGTGGCTTTTGGAAAAGTAACAAACCCTAACACTCCTTTACTCACACCCTTGGATCGACAGCAACCCCTCTCCGGCCGAAGTCTTCTTCTCTGTGGGGGCACATCATCTCTCACTCGCACACTCTCTACAATCTCTCAGTTAGTTCGTGTATACCCGTATTGATTACCATGAGTTACTCTCGGTTATATGTGATGATATGAATATTGATTGTGTCTATGAGCATGAATTCTATGTGACAATATGAATGATGTAAATGGTTAGGAATGCATGGTAGTGCGGTTGTGATGAACATGTTATGATAATTAATTGATTAGATCGAATGACTAGTGTACTTGATGCTAACAATTGTTAATCGGTAAGTTAGGGTGCACAATGTTAATAATTCGGTGGTGTCTTGGCCCAATAGATCAACTCGGATTTGGATGGGTTTATGGGGTTAATTTCTTGATAAAGGAAACTGATGATTGTGAAAGAATTAGTGGCTGCCTGGTTAAATCAGGATTCGTGTGATAAAACTATTGAATGATGATTCATTATAATTATGTTGAATGATCAAGATTCATAATAATCGAAGTTGTAACTGTTTGTGTAGTTAGCTGCATGAAAACTATTTAGGTATTGGGTCGTATGAAATTATTCATGTATTGGGCCATACACCCGAATGCGGCCATACACTTCATTGGGCCTGAACTAATGGGCCGCACACTATAGGAATTACGTGTTGGACTGTTAATTGTTTATTTGAGACATGAAGTTGCAAAGTAATTTCGTGTGAGGCCCAAATACCTGCTAGATGATTACACGATGATAATCGGCTAATTACGTTGCATGATTTCTTGTCACAACTAACATGTTTACTTGAATGTGAACCGAACCACTTGACATATGATATGGTGCGATATGAACTTGTGTCGTGAACGTAACCATGGTCCGGATACTTGCTATGACTCGTAATGGCCTGTGCTTGGTTTGTTTGTTATTTGAGTAATGTGCACGATGAGTACGTGAATTATGAATATACGAAACTAACTTTCATCGGTAACCATATTAGGATTTGGTTGCCCAACTGTAACAAGTAACTAATATTACCGAGCAAACCAAAGGTGAGTTCATTTCTCTTGAGCATGTGTCCCGGTGGGTGGGACAGTCAAATGAGTATTCCTGAGAGGAATAAATCTTTTGGGGTAAAAACTGGGATGTTAGATAATACACTCTTTTCCTATCCCCATAAGTCCCATCTTATACTGAATTAGTTACCTGAGAGGTAACGGGGTATTAGTTGATAGCGCTATTAGGCTTGGCAACCTCACACCGTACCTGAGAGGACGGGCGTGAACTAATGACCTTAATCATGACCAATGCTTAGATAGGGGGCATTGGGGACGGGCAAAACAATCTGGTAGCCATCTTGTACGGTACACGAGTTATTATCAACATTATTATCAGTGAACAGATCTAAACACTTAGTAACTAACGTTTTCGTAAAACTATGATCTCACCAGCGTTGTCGGACATAGGTGTTGCATGCTCACAGGTCGTTAGATTTCTTGGATATGGAACTCGCTGTCTGGAATGGCTGGAGTGGTCATAGGTCGAACTGATTGGATACACATGACAGTTTTAGTGATTTTAATACATTTGGTTTTGAAACATTTAAACAATGGTTTACTTATTGCTTCCACTGAACTTATTGGATTTTATTAAACTTATTGTTTGATACATTTTTATTTATAATTGATAACTCCATTTGAGATTTGATTATGAGTTCAATATGATTAGTGGCTAGATCCTGGTACGTCACACGCCCAGCAGGGTTTTCTGCATGTGGTATTTTGGCGGTGTGACTGTTTGGTATCAGAGTTACTGGTTATTTTGAACTTGGTTTTAAAACGTTTTTATAAAACCTGACTATAACCGAACAATTAAGAAAATCGACCATGACACTTAGCTCCAGATTGCATGGTTCGCGTTTCGTTTACTTATTGCATAGCATATCTAGTGTACACTCATGTAAGACATTACTCGCGAATGCACACTTGGCACTACAGTATGAACTCATGTGTTACTAGCCCATGTTAGGTGTTTTGATAGTGTGACCCTCCTCTGAACCTTCATGATCTATGTTGTGGTGTCTTTTGTTTTGCTACTAAAAAATTTAGAAATCTTTTAGCACGAGTTAGGAGGGGCTGAGATGAACATGCAAATCTCATTGATGTTATGGGTGCACACATAATAATAATGCGGGGTGCATGTGAGTCCCAATGAGACTTGACAAGTGCGAAAGGGGTTTCGCTCTGTTGTTTGACGTAATGATAGAACTCGGTAGTCTATGGAAGTCATAGTGATGTTTGACTCATACTCAAATTCGCATTTTAACCTTTTCCCCTTCTTTTATATAGAATCCTGAGTGGACGTAATGGTGGACGTGGTGGTGGCCACGGCGGTGGACGTGGCAACATTGCTATGACTCAGGCCGAGTTAACGGATCTGATCAACAATCGTGTGGCTGAAGCCCTAGCGGCTTATCAGGCTGGTACAATATGTGCCAATTATTCTTAATTCCTATGTTGCGTACCCAAATTTTAACCGTGTGTTGTACTCTCTTTCATTTTTAGGTCAACCTGCGAATCAAAACAATCCGCCTGTTTGCACGTTTAAGACGTTCATGGATTGTAAGCCTCAGACATTCAGTGGGACTGAAGGAGCCATGGGGCTACTACGTTGGTTTGAGAAAGCTGAGTCAGTCTTTGCTATGTGTAACTGTCCCGTGGGGGACCGGGTGAAGTATGCTATAGGTAGGGGTGTTCATGAGCCGATCTGATCCGATCGAGGGTCTGCTCATGCTCAGATTGAATTACAACTGATCCGATCCGATCGGATTAAATTTTCAAAACCGAGTACAAAAGTGATGCCCATGCTCGGATTGAATTTGAATCGAGCGGATCGTTTCTATAAAGCTTGTATATTTTTTGGGATGTTAATTTTAAGGGTACATGGTATCATATCGGGGACTTTGATAGGGGAGGGTGGTTGCCGCACAGGGAAGGGGTGCTGGCTTCAAATCGGTGAGCGGGGACAGGGTTCTTCGGTGAGTATACACCGATCAGGAAGAGGATGGAAGGAGGAGAGAGCGGGGGCTGTTTAATGGTGGGTCCCAACCCGTTTCAACCAATCACAATTATTTTAAATTCTTTACCACTCTTCATGTGTTTGAACCATTGCTAGTGGATTGAGTGCAAAATGGGGAGTGGAATGGGGACTTGACATGGCATGATATTATTGGCTAGAAATAATTCAAACACCCTAAAGTGATTAAACGATACCCTCCACTCTAAAATCTATAACATATATATATATATATATATATATATATATATATTAATTATTAATGAAAATAATTCGAGCGGAACCGAGCGATCGACGAGTGAGCGGACCTTTACTCATGCTTGGATTGAATTTGAATCGAACCGATCCGAGCGGCTCATTTACAAACTGAGCGGGAATCGAACGAGCATTTTTCGAGCGATTTTCGAGCAGTTTGGACAACCCTAGCTACAGGCACATTGGAGGATGGTGCCTTAACTTGGTGGAATGCCCAGGTGCAAATGTTAGGCATCGAAATGGCTAATGCAACTACATGGGATGATTTCAAGGAATTGATGCGAGAGGAGTACTGTCCTCGTGATGAGATTCAGAAGCTTGAGAATGAGTACTACAATTTGAAGATGGAAGGGTCTGAAATTGAAGCGTACACAAAAAGGTCACATGAGCTCGCGAATATGTGTCCTAAGTTATCACGACCACCACCACGAAGAATCGAATTGTACATCAAAGGTTTAGCACCGTCAGTCAAGAGTTTGATCACTACTGCAAATCTTGACAACCTGCCTCGAATCATACGTCTAGCCCACAAGATCACGGATCAGGAGGTGGAGCGTGGCTCGCTACCACCACGTGTCTCTGCTACTACTACTGCTACTACTACTACTACAGCTACTACTCCTGCTACTGACAACAAGCGCAAATGGAATGAGGTGGACAAGGCGTCCAATTCGATACAGTCACAGAAGAAGCTAGACACCGGTAGCAACCACGGCTTTAGTCAGTCATCTTCTGTTAATCGGAACCAGAGCAACAATTCGAATCAGGGTTCTTATGCAGGGAAGCAGCCAAAGTTTAACAAGTGCAACTTTCATCATCGTGGACTGTGCACCCGAGTCTGTCACAGATGCAACAAGGTGGATCATATGGCTAGAGATTGCAGGGCTCCACTCCCAAAGACAACAACAGCAGCAACCCCCACAGCAACAACAACCACAGCAACAGGATACACAACAGCCTTAGCAGAACCAGGGTAATCGCAAGGACTGTTTTCAGTATGGTGACGAGGGTCATTTCAGGCGGGATTGCCCTCAGCTGAATCAGAATACTGGTAATAATAACAACAACACTGGGAATAACAACAATGGGAACAATGGTGGGAACGGTGCACTTGGAAGAGTGTTTACCATTGGTGCTGGGGAGGCTAGGAATGATGGCAACGTAGTGACTGGTACGTTTTCAGTAAATAATCTATTTGCTTCTGTATTATTCGACTCTGGTTCCGATTGGAGTTATGTATCTTTGGGGTTCAGTCGTCAGTTAGAGTTGAGTCCTACACCCCTCGTGACCAAACATATAGTAGAACTAGCTGATGGTAAAACAATTCAAGCTTCACATGTTCTTGTTGAGTGTAAACTCGATCTTATGGGTCAAGTGTTCGATATTGATCTACTACCTGTTACCCTTGGAAGTTTTGATGTGGTCGTTGGTATGGATTGGTTGTCTAAGCACCAAGCCGAAATTCTTTGTTTGGAGAAAATCGTGCGTATCCCTCTTCCTAGTGGAGAATTCCTGTCAGTTCAAGGTCATCGTGGTGGCGCAATGGTTGGCATTATCTCAGCAATGAAAGCCCAGAAGTGCCTGCGAAAGGGCTACCCTGCTATTCTAGCTCTTGTTACCGATTCTCAACCGGAGGAGAAAAGGATCGAAGACCTTCCAGATATTCGTGTATTTTCTGATGTGTTTCCTGAAGAGCTTCCTGGTTTACCATCACACCGTCAGGTGGAATTTCATATTGACCTTACACCAAGAGCAGCTCTGATTGCTCGTGCTCCTTATCATCTTGCACCCGGAGAGTTGCAAGAGCTGTCAAATCAACTCCAAGAACTGTTGGATAGAGGTTTTATCCGACCTAGTTCTTCGCCCTAGGGAGCCCCAGTTCTATTTGTGAAAAAGAAAGACAGGTCCTTTCGAATGTGTATAGATTACCGTGAACTCAACAAGGTGACCGTCAAGAACCGTTATCCTTTACCACGTATCGATGATCTGCTTGACCAGTTGTAAGGGTCAAGTTTCCACTCAAAGATCGACTTAAGATCGGGCTACCATCAGGTGTGAGTCTGAGAGGAGGATGTTCCAAGAACGGCTTTCCGAACGCGGTATGGCCACTATGAGTTTTTGGTTATGCCATTTGGGTTGACTAACGCACTAGCGGTTTTCATGGATCTCATGAACCGCGTGTGCAAACCGTATCTCGACGATTTTGTTATTGTGTTCATCGACGACATCTTGATCTACTCCAAGAGTAAGGAAGACCATGAGCGACACTTACGTCTTATCTTGGAGCTCCTGAGGAAGGAGCAACTCTATGCGAAGTTCTCTAAGTGTGATTTATGGATTCGAGAAGTACATTTTCTTGGCCACATTGTTAACGAAAAGGGGATACACGTGGATCTTGCTAAGATTGATGCTATTAGAAATTGGGCGGCACCGAAGAATCCTTCAGAGGTGAGATAATTTCTTGGTCTCACTGGGTATTACCGCCGGTTTATTAAAGATTTCTCAAGGATCGCTCAACCTCTTACCTCATTGACACAGAAGGGCGTTGTTTACTTTTGGGGAACCAAGCAAGAAGACGCTATCCAACTCTTGAAACAGAAACTCTGCAGTGCACCGATCTTGTCTTTACCTGAAGGTACCGAGGATTTTGTGGTATATTGTGATTCTTCTATTCAGGGTCTCGGTTGCATGCTAATGCAATGCCAGAAGGTAATAGTTTACGCTTCTCGACAGCTGAAGGTTCATGAGAAGAACTACACGACTCACGAATTGGAGTTAGGGGTCGTGATTTTCGCGCTAAAGATATGGAGGCATTATCTGTACGGTACCAAATGCACTATCTATACCGATCACAGGAGCCTCCAACATATTTTCAATTAGAAAGAGTTGAAGATGCAGCAGCGTCGTTGGGTAGAACTTCTGAACGACTATGACTGTGCCATCAAATATCAACCAGGCAAAGCTAACGTCATAGCTGATGCCCTTAGTCGAAAGGAGATGAAGCCTAAGCGTGTTCGCGCTCTGTAGCTCACTATCCACTCTAACTTACCTGATCAGATTCGTTCCGCTCAGTCCGAAGCATTGAACCTTGAAGCTGAAAACTTGCGGGGCATGGAAAAACGACTTGTGGAGAGATCTAACAGCATTCATTACTTTATAGAACGGGCATGGGTTCCTTTGTATGGTAATCTTAGAGAGCTTTGATGGACGAAGCCCATAAGTCTCGGTATTCAGTTCACCGGGGTTCAGATAAAATGTATCAGGATCTCAAAGTCATGTATTGGTGGCCGAAGATGAAAGATTACATAGAGACATATGTGAGTAAGTGTTTGACTTGTGCTAAAGTCAAGATGGAGTACCAGAAACTCTCAGGCCTGCTTTAACAACCAGAGATACCCATGTGGAAATGGGAGCAGATTGCTATGGATTTCGTCACTGGTTTACCAAGGACTCAAGGCGGAAACGATACCATTTGGGTGATCGTTGACCGTCTCACGAAGTCAGCACATTTTCTAGCAATCAAGGAAACGGATAAGTTCTCACAACTTGCAGCTGTTTATCTTAGGGAAGTGGTATCTAGGCACGGGGTGCCAACCTCTATTATCTCATATCGAGATCCGTGCTTCATATCCGATTTATGGCAGCCGATGCATAAGTTATTCGGTTCACGTATCGATATGAGTACTGCTTATCACCCACAGATGGATGGTCAAAGCGAGCGAACCATCCAAACGCTTGAAGACATGCTGCGGGCATGTGTGATTGATTTTGGAAAGGGATGGGAGAAACATTTGCCGTTGATAGAGTTCTCAGACAACAACAACTACCATACCCGTATTCAGGCAGCTCTGTTCGAAGCATTGTATGGGCGAAAATGTCGTTCCCCTCTCTGTTGGGCTGAGGTGGGTGACAGCCAGATCACAGGTCCGGAACTTGTACTTGAAACTTCAGAGTACATTGTCCATAGCAGAAGCCGTATGGCGGCAGCGCGCGACCATCAGAAAAGCCACGCTGACAAGCGTAGGAAACCTTTGGAGTTCGCCATGGGCGATCGTGTTATGTTGAAAGTCTCGCCATGGAAGGGTGTAGTATGCTCTGGGAAGCGCGGAAAGCTTAATCCGCGTTATATTGGGCCATTCAAAATTCTGGAGCAAATCGGTAAGGTGGCTTACAAGCTCGAGCTACCTGCTGAGTTGGGTAATGTTCACGATGTATTCCATGTTTCACAACTGAAGAAGTGTTTGTCTGATGAAACATTGGTGGTGCCGTTTCAAGAGCTCAAGATTGATGACAAGTTGCTGTTTGTCGAAGAACCTATCGAAATTATGGATCGGGAAGTCAAGGTTCGTAAGAATAGTCGAATCCCGGTCGTGAAGGTTCGTTGGAACTCAAGACGTGGACCAGAGCTCACGTGGGAGCGTGAGGATCAAATAAAGCTCAAATATCCTCAACTCTTCCCTACTGACCAATCAAATTTTGGTGCAACTGGTGAATTTCGGGACGAAATTCCACTTCAAGTTGGGGATGATGTGGCACCTGAGGAAAACCCGCAGTAATTTTGATGTATCACTTCACGTCTCTGGATTTACCTATCAAATTTCGGGACCAAATTTCTTTCAAGTTGGGAATGATGTGACAACCCGAATATTTAAGGTTAGCACTACTTAAATTCCACAACCTTTGGCATGTGTCTTTACATTTAATTGCCTATATATTGCGACCATACGAGGCTTATTTGGTTACACTCGTGCACCACTAAATGTTCATGTGTGTATGTTGGTTAATTATACATGAAATCATTAAATGTTTATATGGGTCGGTTAGTTATTTTAGGAATCTGTTACTAACTAAACTGGGCCGCGAACTTATTTGAGACACACACACACCTCCTTGCCAACGGGCCCCTTTCATCTCAGCCCACACGTTAGGTCAGGCCCGAAGCCCAATACATGTGTTATCCGTATACATGAAGGGCGGGTAGAGGTTTACATGGTTTTTGGAAAAGTAACAAACCCTAACACTCCTTTCCTCCTCCCCTTGGATCGACAGCAACCCCTCTCCGGCCGAAGTCTTCTTCTTTGTGGGGGCATATTATACATTGCTCGCACACTCTCTACAATCTCTCGGTTAGTTCGTGTATACCCGTATTGATTACCATGAGTCACTCTCGGTTATATGTGATGATATGAATATTGATTGTGTCTATGAGCATGAATTCTATGTGACAATATGAATGATGTAAATGGTTAGGAATGCATGGTAGTGCGGTTGTGATGAACATGTTATGATAATTAATTGATTAGATTGAATGACTAGTGTACTTGATGCTTACAATTGTTAATCGGTAAGTTAGGGTGCACAATGTTAATAATTCGGTGGTGTCTTGGCCCAATAGATCAACTCGGATTTGGATGGGTTTATGGGGTTAATTTCTTGATAAAGGAAACTAATGATTGTGAAAGAATTAGTGGCTGCCTGGTTAAATTAGGATTCATGTGATAAAACTATTGAATGATGATTCATTAGAATTATGTTGAATGATCAAGATTCATAATAATAATAATCGAAGTTGTAACTGTTTGTGTATTGGGCTGCATGAAAACTATTTAGGTATTGGGCCGCCTGAAATTATTCATGTATTGGGCCGTGCACCCGAATGCGGCCATACACTTAATTGGGCCTGAACTAATGGGCCGCACACTATAGGAATTACGTGTTGGACTGTTAATTGTTTATTTGAGACATGAAGTTGCAAAGTAAATTCGTGTGAGGCCCAAATACCTGCTAGATGATTACACGATGATAATCGGGTAATTACGTTGCATGACTTCTTGTCACAACTAACATGTTTACTTGAATGTGAACCGAACCACTTGACATATGATATGGTGCGATATGAACTTGTGTCGTGAATGTAACCATGACCCGGATACTTGCTATGACTTACGTAATGGCATGTGTTTGGCTTGTTTGTTATTTGAGTAATGTGTACGATGAATATGTGAATTATGAATAAACGAAACTAACTGTCATCGGTAACCGCTTTAGGATTTAGTTGCCAACTGTAAACAAGTAACTAATATTACCAAGCAAACCAAAGGTGAGTTCATTTCTCTTGAGCATGCGTCCCGATCGGTGGGACAGTCAAATGGGTATTCCTGAGAGGAATAAATCTTTTGGGGTAAAAACTGGGATGTTAGATAATACACTCTTTTCCTATCACCTGAAGTCCCATCTTATACCGAATTAGTTACCTGAGAAGTAACAGGGTATTAGTTGATAACGCTATTAGGCTTGGCAACCTCACACCGTACCTGAGAGGACGGGCGTGAACTAATGACCTTAATCATGACCAATGCTTAGATACGGGGCATTGGGGACAGGCAAAACAGTAGCCATCTTATACGGTACACGAGTTATTATCAACATTATTATCAGTGAACTGATCTAAACACTTGGTAACTAACATTTTCGTAAAACTATGAACTCACTAACGTTGTCTGACATACGTGTTGCATGCTCGCAGTTAGTTAGATTTCTTGGATATGGAACTTGCTGTCTGGAATGGCTGGAGTGGTCATGGGTCGAACTGATTGGACACACATGACACGCTTAGTGATTTTAATACATTTGGTTTTGAAACATTTAAACGGTGGTTTACTTATAGCTTCCGCTGAACTTGTTGGATTTTATTAAACTTATTGTTTGATACATTTTTATTTATAATTGATAACTCCATTTGAGATTTGATTATGAGTTCAATATGATTAGTGGCTAGATCTTAGCACGTCACACCCCAGCAGGGTTTTCTGCATGTGGTATTTTTGGGGGTGTGACATTAATGAAAAAATGATGGTTTAAATCTAAATGTAAGAAAAGATGATTTTTACAAATATATATATATATATATATATATATATATATATATATATTGGAAAGGGATTATTTTTACTAAATTATTAAATAAGATATTTGTTATGAAGTAATACAAAACGTGTATAAGTAGTAATTTATAAATATAAGTGTGGTCTTTTGGACTAAGTTAGATATATATTTTGTTTGTAGACCTAGTAAATATTTTTAGTGACTAGTAGGATTAATATATATTTGCTAAACGGCTATCTAGTTACATATATTGATTTAGTGGTTGATAATAGTATTAATTATAATTTTTAATTAGACAAAAGCCATAAGTATATGATGTATATTGATTTTATATAGTTTTGGTATTTTGGTTGTTTAGTATTTTTGGTGTTATATTTTTTTAGGGTGACTATTTGTTTTATGAATCTTTCCTCGAACACTTCACTCGTGCGATTTTTACTTAAGGCTAAAAAGGACAGGAAACTGTGAGTAGATATTTACTTTTCCCCGTTTTATCACTTAAATTTTTTGGGGTGCATTAACTGTCCTTATTTCATTTGCTTCATTTGTTCCTAACATTAACATGCAATTCAAAGTGTCATTATGTGTTACGTTATTTGTCCCTTATATTTCATAAACTTGTTTCATATAAATGTATCTACTTGTTACTCGCTTTGTGTCATATTGTTCGGTATAGATCCACCAAGCCGGTTCCCCACGGCCATGGGTTGAACTTCGATTCGGTCTTTGTGTCATATTTTTTCGTTATCATTGTTTCATTATGTAATGTTCCGTTATCACATGTGGTTGTGGTGCACTGTTGGAAATTGTGGTATTATTGGATTTGTTGGATGATTATGAATATCACATAAACACTTAAAGTTGCATGTTACTTGTTTTAATAAATTAATAAACTAAAATATTTATTTTCCAAAAACTAAGATCTATTCACCAACTCATTGTTGACCCAAAATCTTTTTGCGGCTTGATACAACTACACAAGTATGAGTGGACTAAGGGTTGAAGACACATACATAGTAATTAAATTAAATGGATTATTGTTTATGACTTTTATCTTTTGAATATTATTTGAACCTTATTGGATATTTCTATGATTATGTGTGACAAACTTAATTTGGATGCTTGAAATATTCAAACTTATAATAGTGTCATAAGTTATGGGCAAGAATCATATAACAACTTATGATTTGTGGTAGTTGGTTCATATCTAGATAAGAATATAATCTCATATTATACCACATGTAAAACTTGTATTTTAAAATATCTAATATTGTTTAACCCGTTAATATGTTAACAACTTATTCAAATCATAAGTAAAATAGTATTTTGATGATCATATCCATCAGTTAACCAGTCGGGCAGAAACAATTACACCATCCGCCAACCACACAATATCCTTTTTTTGCACCTTCACCTTTACAGGTATCACTACATTTTATTTCATCTGAATTTGAACGGCAATTCCCCTTGAATTTGTTACTTCTCCAATTTTGTGTGGTACATGTTTGAGAGGCAATTGAGTGTTCGTCAATACTACTGCTTTTTGTCATCACTGCAAATTAGAAACCAACAATAATTAATATCACAATTCACTACCAAACATACAAAGTAAAGTGATGTACTTTGTCTGTATTCGGTCTTATGTAACGATGTCCTGATTTGTGTTGTAAGTTGACCAAGTCAACCATCCTCCGGTTTGACTTGGACAACAGATTGTATGTTGAGAGATGTTCTGATCGAAGGATGATGTAGAGATCGAAGGATAATTTGGATCCTTCGATCTCATCGAAAGATATGCTTCGAACGATAGACCTCGAAAGACTATCCTTCGAGGTCCCTGCTTATCCTTCGAAAGCATTGTATCCGAAAGATGATCCTTCGGCCCATCTTTCGGATCCTTCGAGCAGACCTGCTGAGCTGGGTATATATACCCATGCATGTGTTGAGTGTGAGTTAGTTCTGGAGTTCTAGAGTTCTGCCATTTTCACACACCCGAGAGATAGAAGCTTAGAGAGCTTTCTGCCCAGAACTCACTCACACACTTAGAGAGTTTATAGAACACTTCTGTAAACATTGAGCTTGTAACCGAACCTTCATTTGCATTAATACGACTAGTGTTAATCGGTGAATCTTTGT
The DNA here is from genome assembly GCF_002127325.2 of Helianthus annuus. Classification (NCBI taxonomy): domain Eukaryota; kingdom Viridiplantae; phylum Streptophyta; class Magnoliopsida; order Asterales; family Asteraceae; genus Helianthus; species Helianthus annuus. The sequence goes on from NC_035435.2 coordinate 171,121,374, forward strand.
GTGTTTGTTTCTCTACTTGCTACTAACTCGGTTTGCTTGCTAGCTTGGATTCCGCACTCGCTAGTAGGTTTGTATAACAAGGTTTAGGTTCGTAATCCTCCGCGAAAAGGGACCTACAAGTGGTATCAGAGCTAAGGCTCTTAACCTTGTTTAAAACCGGGTTTTTTTTTTCAAGTTTTGGTGTGTTGAAACACTTGGTTTTTGCACCTGTTTTTACTTGTTTTCTTGCATTTTCTTTGAGTAAAAACGTGTCTAAACTAACCGGGAGTGTTTAAAGTGGGGTTGGGTAACTTGAAAAATTGTTTTAAGTGATTTTGAATTTTCCGGCTATATTCCGGTTCAAAATTCCGGTGACTGGTGTTGTTGTCATTTTTGGCAAACTTTCAAAGTTGGTGGTGAAAGGACAGCCTGCACATCCTTTCTGCCGAAAGTTGACTTACCTACCCATCACCTTTTCACCAACCCGTCACATCTGTGTCAGTGTGTCAGTGCTCATTCGAAAGATATCCTTCGACATCGAAAGATATCCTTCGACATCGAAAGACAATCCTTCGATCAGTGACAGCTCGATAGATAAACATCTTTCGAGTAGTCCTTCGAAGTTCGAAACATATCTTTCGATCAGGGAATCTTTTCGAAAGATAGTTGTTTTATCTCGAAAGATAAGGATCTTTCAAGTGTGAATCTTTCGAGATTTTGAGTCTTTCGAAGCCAGTGCTCGAAAGTCAACAGTGATCCTTCGAACACTGTTGATCATTCGAACAAGTGTGATCCTTCGGAAGGTAGCTATTCGAAAGATAAGTGTCCGAAAGATAGGGATTGACTCGAAAGATAAGGATCTTTCAAAAGGGAATCCTTCGAGTTCTTGAATCTTTCGAAATTATTGTTCAAGACTCAACAGTAATCCTTCGAGTACTGTTGATCCTTCGAACAGTAGTTGATCTTTCGATTGAGGTTTGTTTATTGTTAACAAGTTTCTGTGATTTCAGATCTTTCGAACAGGATCGTTCGGCTGTGTGATCTCTCGGATTATTCACTTAGAATTTATTTTTCTTGTCAAAGATGAATCCGAGTTGGTGGAATCCTGCCCCAGACAGTGGTAAATATACAAGTTCAGGAGTTACTCCTTCATGGTGGGGTACACCGGCTCCTGATAGTGGAAAATACACGTGTACAAGTCTATCACCATCATGGGCCGAATCTCCAGTATCTACATCTTCACAAGCAAATGCCTTACCATCAAATCAATGGGCATTAGTAACGGGTCAAACTCCGAGTGTACAAAGTATCTTATTAAGCGAAAGCGAAACAGGAAGTTTGAATCGACCCCCAAAACTGATGAGTCTGAATGAATATCCAGGATGGGCTGAGAGGTTTAAAACATATGTTCTTGGTCAAAATACGGAACTGTGGATACGTTTCACCACAGATTTCGATCAAGCCATAGAGGTTGCTGCTTCAGAGACTGCGTCATTTGCTGATCTTCCCGAAGATAAAAAGAAAACGTATGATCTGGAAAAGAAAGCATACGCCATTCTCACCCAGGCTTTGAGCAAGGATATTTATCACCAGTTTGTCAGCTTCAAGACAACTAAGAAGTTGTGGGACGGGTTGAAAACAAGAGGAGTAGGGAATGAAGCAACACGTCAGCTGCGTCATGATCTACTCAAGAAAGAATTTGACAGCTTCGCTTGCCTGGATAAGGAGTCTCTGGGAGACATGACAAGTCGGTTCTATCACCTGCTTACTGAATTGAACAATTTTGGAGTTACAACAACTCAAGCAGAGGTGGTAAAGAAGTTTGCTGACGCCTTACCTCCGCAATGGAGTAGTTTCTTGGAAATCCTTAAGTATAACGGAGCGTTGAGAACTACAAGTTTTAACGACTTCGTGCAGCTTTTGGAAAACAAGGATCAGGAGGAAACATTGAAGGCGAAGAGAGTTCCATTGCCACAGAATCCAGAAATGTATTATGGAACTTCCAGCTCTTCGTCTGCAAGAACTGGTTCACATGCTCCAATTCAAACGGCGTTTGTCACAAGCACAGATTGTTTTGGCAATCCAATACAAGTTCCTGTTAAGCCGCCTCCCACCACAGATATATTTGGAAATCCAATCCAACCACCTCCACCTCCTCCTGCTCAACAACAACGGGCATGTTATGGAGGAACATCATCTGCTGGTCAACAATCAAAGCCAAGTACAGTACAGCTCGACACTTCAAGCTTCTCCAAAGTCAGTGTAGAAGTAGCCAAGGAACACATGGAGCTACTTAACACTATAGTGAGCGCGTACTGTGGGTTGATAGAAGGTCAGATTGGTAACATTAATCTGACACAGGAAGACTATCGGCAGATAGATAAAGAAGAGATGGACTTGATGGATATCAAGTGGGCCTTTGCAAGTGCTGTAAGAAGAGCAAAGGATTGGATGGAAAGTACTGGAAGAACCAGCTTGGAAAGTAAGCGAGACACCAAGTATGGGTTCGATAAGCAAGCTGTAAAGTGCTTCAACTGTGGTGAACGGGGTCACTTTAAACGGGAATGTGCAAAGCCAGCACAGCATGGAAACCAGAACCCCTTCAGAAACCAGGGCAACCAGCAGAACCAGAACAGGAATAATGAACGTACATTAGTGCCTGTCAACAATCAAGACAACCGGGCACTTGTAGTTCAGATGGATGAAGGTTGCGACTGGACAATCCAGTTTGGTGGTGATGCTCCTAATGGTACAGCTTGCTTTGCTCAAGTTGTGAAGAATATAGTTAACACCAGTGGTGGAGAATCTTCCGCCAGTGGTGGTGAATCGTCTGAAGATGAAGACTCTTCTGGGTACAGCAGGAGTGTTGATGAAGATTCATCTGGGTCAGGCGATGAGAATATGGGTGAGACATCTGGTGTCTCAGTTGATGCTGATATTGATGAACTTTTGGAGGAAGCTGCAGCAGAAACTCAAAGAAGATCTGTTCTGATGGATCAAGCTGCTTGTACTTCGTCTTCTCTCCATTCAGCCTTTATGGCTAATGTCGACAGTTCTTCAAGTCAGGTATGTGTCGATGAACCCATTGCTGTAAACTGTGATAATTGTGATAGCTTACAGGCTAAATGTGCTGAGTTTGAGGCAAGCATGTCTGAGTTGCAAGCCAAACATGATGCTTTACAAGCTAGTTTGTTTGACTTGCAAGACAAACATGATTCCTTGAATGCTGAGTGGTGTGCATTGCAAAGCAAACACGACGCTTTGCAAGAAAAGTATGATGTGACATTCATCCACAATCAGAAGTTGACTGTGGATCTTTCAAAATGCACAGAAGCCAATATGTTTTATGAAAACCATGAAAAGGAATTTAAGTCAATGATTGAGACATTAAAGAAAGACAAAACTGAATTGACTAAAATGGTTTCCAGAAAACAAACGGACATTAATTTGTACATCTCACGTCTTGAGGCAATGCAAAAAGAAATGGTCTGTGTAAAAACGGAAAGTGAGGCAATCCAACTCAAGCTAGACAGCTATTTGAGCTCTAGCTACGTGTTGGATCACATCATTGACGTTCAGAAAGAAAAACGGGATGTCACATGCATAGGATACAAAAAATGTCCACCACCAGTCAGACACAATTATGATGCCATGCCTGATGAGGAGGATAGAGTGTTCTTCGAACCATCTGTTCCTCTTGATGTGAAGGAGTTTGCAGCAGGACTCGGATACCAGAAAGAAGTATCCTCAGATTCGGATGTGTCAGCAGATACATCTGTAACTGCTGAACAGAAACAGGATCCTCCAGTTGAGGTTGAGGATGCTGATTCTTCAGATGATGAATCTGATGATGCTGCTCCAGCAAAGTCTGATGCGGTAGTCAAAAATGAGGACATACCTCTTGAGAATCACATTCTATGTGATCCCCCTGCCACACCCGCTAAGACTGTTGCAACTGAGTCCTCGTCTGAGAAGGAGTCGGAGAGTGTGACCTTGCTGTACACTTTGGTTGGTGATGATAAAATTTACTCAGACAAAGATTTTCCTATTAAGAACGTTAATCAATCCTTAATCGATAAAGTCTTTGAAAATTCGACAAGTAAGTTTTTGGGGAAGAAAGGACCACATGTTACAGTTACACAGTGTCCTCCAATCCCAAAGGCTGAAGTTCGAAAACAATTTGGCAACAAGAAATTACCAGCAATGCCAAAACAGCAAAATCACACCAAGCCCAAAGGAAAGGCACCGGCTCAAGTCCAGAAGAAGCCGAATCAAAAGAAGAAGAAAAATGTTAACTTTGTGAAATCGACGGGAACGGACAAAATTGAAACGTTTGAAAATAAATCTAACTTAGATTTTGTCAAGAAAGCTACTGTTTTGAAAAGGAATGAACAAAACAGCTCAAAGCCTAGTACCTCGAGTTCACAAGGTTCAACATCATCGGCTAAGAGAACACATGATTCTTCGAGGTATGTTGAACGAAGATCATGTTTTGAGTGTGGAACCATTGGGCATATAATTCGAAATTGCCCTTACCTTCATAAGCAAAAAGGGAAGGTTGATGATCCCCGTGACAAGACTGACCGTAAGCCATCTACTTCCACAAAACAAGATCCCCGACTTGTAAAAGAAAGGGAGAAGAAGCAGAAACACCAACAGGTCAAAAGGATTGAAAAAGCAATTAAAACCGATGTGGTTCAAAAACAATCTGTTTCTGTAAAATCAACAAATTCAAAAACTTCAAACTGTAATGAAGTTAAAATTTTAAAGAATGACACTGATAAAACAAAACAGACATGGAAACCTAAATCGGTTACTGAATCAGGGGGACCATCACAATTTACAAACCATCAAAGACAAGAAGTTATTGTCATTGATGAAAATGGAAGACCCAAGACCATAATGGCTTGGGTCCCTCTCTCCAACTAATCTCTGAGTGAGTGTGCAGGAAGTTCCAGGAGGAACTATTGATAGTCTTAGGATTGTTGATGGTGGAATGTCCTTGCACAAGATAGGCGACAGAAGAAATTGTTGCCTTTGATGGAGAAAGAGAAAAGAAAAAGAAAATGTGGCTGAATGAAGATGCAAATTCGACCAAATGAAGAACGTGCCGAAAATTTGGTCATTCTGGTTTTGATCGGGTCCTCAGGAACGAATGAAGTGAAATGTGTGCCGATGCCTTGGCGTGGATTGAACATCCGCACACCATTTCTGAAAGAGAAAGTCAAAGACCTTCGCTGGTGAAATGTGGAAGACCAGCCGGACCCGGAGGTTTATGAGCTTATTGCTGTCAAGAGACTTCTCAGCAGTTGCAAATTCGACCTTGAAGTCCACACCGGGTGGATATCCAGTTGGGAGAGTGCTTAGATTCCTTGCAATGCACGGAACAGTTGCAGGATACGCCTTTAAATTCTTAATCTCTCCTATACTTGTCGATATTTTAGCTGCTTTGTGAATTGTTATTATCTCGTACAGCACTCTTTGACCTGACACGTTGATCTCGGATATCACCTCACACGTGATTGTTTCAATATGAAACTCATCAATGTTGTCAAGGTCCGCACCGCTTACCGACATGCCAACTCATTTTTCCAAATTTGTTAAATCTTTTCGGATAAAACTTAATTTTGGTAAACGGCATTAAGGTCAAGCACAAGAGTAAACCAACATCGGAAAATCATTTTTGAAAATATCTTTGTGTCTTTTAAATTTGTCTTAGTTTATTGATTTTAGGGGGAGTAAATCCAAAAATCGGAAAATACAAAAACATCGAAAAATTTCAAAAACACAAAAACAATAGAAAAACAAAAATGAGTTTCCTGGCGAGCAAAAGAGAAAATGATAGTACATCAGTGGTCTATCCAAACCTCTTTAAACCTTAAATGCAAAACGATAAGCAGCTCTATATAAGATGTATCGGTAGGCTCACAATCATTTTAAAGTGTGCAGGGTGATATAAATCTTAATCGACTGAAGATCAGGTGGGAACCATTCATTGGCATATGGTCTTAGTACCGAAATTTCGTTTGATAGATTGCCGAGGTTCTGAGATATTCGGTCTTTATGCTGCTTATCATCTGGGTATCATGGTTGTATCTTTTACTGAAAAATAACGGGGACGCAAGTCTAGATCTTCCATGATACTATACATACGTGTACATATTACATACTGCATTCGACCTCAATAAGTGATAAACAATCACATGTCCAAATCAAATAAGTGATAAAATATCACATTTTTCCGGGTGTCAAGTTCGTCTCTCTGCTGTACGGAAGTACTGACCTGTTCACGGACTTGCACCTGTGCCCTCATGCATACGAAAATCAAGTTCCTCATCAATAAGTGATTATATCACATAGGACTTGTTTTCAAATCAAAATAAGTGAGTATTTCACAATTTATACGGTCAAACAGATGATAATCGGTATACTCACTGGTAAGATGAACACTCGTGCATACCTTGATACGGGAATGTGTCGTGATGTGGATGAACACCGGTCGGTAAGTATAAATCATACCTTAACGTATCCCCTCGCCATGATTACATCTGATAAGTTGAGCTTAAGTGGACAACAATACCGATAATTGTTATAGGATGCTTATCTTAATATTAACTAACTGAACAACAAGAGTGTTTTGGCATGACCGTACACTGATATGATTCTCTTACCCTCGAAACTCGCAAAAAGAATGTTTGTATATATTTATTTATTTACTGCTTAACTTTTATTGTTTTTCTTTTAAACAGTTTCGTCGTTTGGTGCATATCAGCACGACATTAGCGGTGATGTCGTTTGATAACACTCAAAGGATTTTAAATTGTTATCTTTTAATTTCAAAAACACGCCTAAAATCCTTGTTTTAATATAAACTTTATAAAAGCCAAAAAGATTTTATTTCTGCTTTATTTTCGATCGTACGATGTTGGAGCTCAAGTCTTCGTTACCTGAAACCTGACTGAAAACCGAACTGACTAAATCTTCATAAACGGTTGAAATTTGCATGTTTTGAAAGTTAAAAACTAAAATTGGCAAATTTATTAAACTTTCAAACTGTCGGACGGTGTTTGATTGTGACATGGTCATACGTGTGTCTTTTGTTTATGCTAACTATATTCCAAGCAGTTGTTCTCATTACGCGTTTAGATTTCTTGCATGTGCAGATTCTAAAGGCTAGGAGAACATGGTCGATGACGAGCTTTGGAATGAAGACACGAAGGCACTCAATGAATGAAGGTGATCGAGTCGCCGCTGGCCATCATCATCACCACAAGGATCTCACTTCATAAAGATAAAGTCTTTTCACGAGCATAACTCAAGGGGGAGCTTATGTTAAGGGGGAGTTTGTCAACACACTTCCTACATGATACGGGTAGTTTGTTGATACACTTTCTACTTTCAAGACGTGAAGACTTTGAAGACCCTCCGACATTGAAGACATGATAGGACATCAGAGTCTTGAAGACTTGAAGACCAAAGACCGTCGAAGTTCAAGACGAGTCTACACTTTTAGAAGAACAAGACAAAGATTAGAGATCAAAGACAAAGCTACAGCCAAGGGGGAGTTTGTTGGTGCACTTGTGTCTGTACTTTGTCTGTATTCGGTCTTATGTAACGATGTCCTGATTTGTGTTGTAAGTTGACCAAGTCAACCATCCTCCGGTTTGACTTGGACAACAGATTGTATGTTGAGAGATGTTCTGATCGAAGGATGATGTAGAGATCGAAGGATAATTTGGATCCTTCGATCTCATCGAAAGATATGCTTCGAACGATAGACCTCGAAAGACTATCCTTCGAGGTCCCTGCTTATCCTTCGAAAGCATTGTATCCGAAAGATGATCCTTCGGCCCATCTTTCGGATCCTTCGAGCAGACCTGCTGAGCTGGGTATATATACCCATGCATGTGTTGAGTGTGAGTTAGTTCTGGAGTTCTAGAGTTCTGCCATTTTCACACACCCGAGAGATAGAAGCTTAGAGAGCTTTCTGCCCAGAACTCACTCACACACTTAGAGAGTTTATAGAACACTTCTGTAAACATTGAGCTTGTAACCGAACCTTCATTTGCATTAATACGACTAGTGTTAATCGGTGAATCTTTGTGTGTTTGTTTCTCTACTTGCTACTAACTCGGTTTGCTTGCTAGCTTGGATTCCGCACTCGCTAGTAGGTTTGTATAACAAGGTTTAGGTTCGTAATCCTCCGCGAAAAGGGACCTACAATTTTGTGTGGTACATGTTTGAGAGGCAATTGAGTGTTCGTCAATACTACTGCTTTTTGTCATCACTGCAAATTAGAAACCAACAATAATTAATATCACAATTCACTACCAAACATACAAAGTAAAGTGATGTAGAAAATATTAAAAATTTCTTTTAGAAAAACTACAAAGAGAATTAAGATTGACACCAGAAGTGATGATGGCAACGATCATAATCAATTTTATACACAAAAAATGTAATGAAAGTGAACGTTTCATCGGCATCCCCATTTTAACCTGTTTAAGATCGTTATCTTTTGTTGTTATTTATAGAGGATTGCATAAATATTAAGCGTTTAGTATTACGATAGTTAAACATGCATACTAAATGAATAACATCACGCAGTTAACATGATCCCTAAAATTATGGATAGGAGAGGTGATCATGCATTACATACATTAATTTGAAAAAAAAACATATAGCATTAAGTTAATCGTATCACAATTCACAATTCTATCTCTAACAATATTTATTATGCACTAAATATATATTATATTAAACAAAAGTTGCTCTATGTATGAACGTATGTATATATATATAGGGATGGACCTTGAGTTGTGAGAATCGTGACAACTAGGTCATCCAAAAGGTTTTTCTGATTTTTTTCTCAAAAGTCATAAAAAAATCATTTGTTTTAGTAAAAACAATTAAAAAAAATGCCGCATACCCATATTTACATGAGGCGTAAAAAAGAATATTTATCTTCGTGCAAAAATTATACCAGCGCGTAAAAAAAAACTTGTATAAGTCAAAACTATCGACTCAACAATTTTTTTTTTACTTTTTTTACAGATGTGTTTATAATGTTTTCATCTACATTTGTGTAAAAATAATTTGGCCCAACTCGCGCAGGAACAACAAGTTCTCACGGTTCTTACAACTCGTGGTGTTTCTCTTTTAAAACGAGCCATATATATATATATATATATATATATATATATATATATATATATATATATATATATATATATATATATATATATAGGATAGGAGTTGGCCAGAAAGTCTAAATTTCCTAAAAAGTGTAAAAAGTCATAAAACACCATAATGTCAACAATAAAACACACAAAAAACCCACAAATAATATGATGAAGATTACTAAAACATCATGTATGTGGGTTTTGTGTTGTGTTTTAGATGTTAAGACTCTGATTGTAGAATGACAAATATTATTGTGTTTTATGTTGTTTAGCATTGTGTGTTTTATATTCATAGTTCTACGATGGTGTGTTTGAAGTTTTTATGTACTATTAGAGTTTGAATATGGTGTTTTAGTAATATTCATTCTATTATTTGTGAGTTTTAGGTGTGTTTTATGTTTGAAATTATTGTGTTTTATGACTTTTTACACTTTTTAGGAAAAACACACTTTCCGTAGGATTCCCACTCTCTCTCTCTCTCTCTCTATATATATATATATATATATATACTAGTCTTTTACCCGCGCGATGCGGCGGGAAACATATCACTTAGGTTGGTGAGTTTAGGGCTATGTAAGGGCGGTTCGGCTTTGAGCCATAACCAAAACCAAATTCGCGATGCAACGGAAAACACAACACTTGTTAGTAATTCTAAGGGTGAATTTATGTCACGGATAAAATGAAAGCGTATATTAGCTAATTCCATTGAATGTTAACTAAACTTTGGTATGGAGTGGCTTCTTGGTGAAAACATGCCCTATCAATATATTCTTGCACCAGGACACTTAGCAACTTAAGAGTTTGCAGCTTATCACTTTTTTATTTGGAAAAACACTATTATCTGGAACATACTTAATTTATCCACATTAATAACCAATTGTTTATACTATTAACCGAACCACTTTCCTAACAACTGACTAGTTTAGGTAGCCCATAAAAGGTCTTAAGAGTATACACCACATGTAACGGTCACAAGTGATAACCCGCACCTTAAACTTTACAAACATGTTTGTTTTTTTTATGGAACCAACATGTCAAAAAAATTACGGCTTCTGGGATACGTTGGTCTGTCGATTCCTCTACATAGATTTTGCAAATATACCAATTAAGGGTTTTGATCTTAGCTGGCACAAGAAACCTGAAAATAGGTAACATGGTAAGTAAATCATTTGCACAACTACGGAAAATTAAAAAAAAAAAAAAGAAATCAATCTACCAAGATATTATTTATATTCTAAACTAGCCTAAGATCCCGCGAGCTTCGCGGGTGGCTTAACACAAACATATAATATATACTAATATGGAGGTCATGGGTTGGAGTCCCATTTAGTGTAACTTGTTTGCAATTTGTTTCAAGTGGACCAAGAGTTTTACTATAAAACTCAAATTGAAAAATAATTACCTAGATGGATAATATTGAAGAGAAGAACAATAAACGATGGTGTCCATATCACTTGCATAAACATCGAAGAAAGAACAATCGATGAAGGGGCCCATATCGAAGAGAAGAACAATCTAAATATGTATGATGAAGTTGACGAATCCAAGTATCAAAAGATCCTAAAAGGGAAACATTCAACCATTACATAATCCGAGATTACAATAATATTACAAATGGATTAGAACAATCATAGTATTTTCAACCACATCCATGTCCAATAGATTTAGCTAGACCTTAAAAATGGAAAGGGACAAATAATCTACACAGACAAAGTTAAAGTAGAAGTAAATCCGCTTACCAATTGAAAATTTTCAGGTTTATTAATTTTTGTACCTTGGCGAGCTCCACCTTTGCCATTGTTGGAAACAGAAGCAGCTGAAAAAGGACTCTCAAGCTGTTAATCTGTGATAAATCAACTTCAGAAGCCCTACAAAAATTACTTTCAGGGTAAAGGATTATGTACAAAAATTACTGGCAAAGGTGAACTTGAAGATCGACGAAAATAAAGGTTATTTTGTTAAAAATCAAAATGGAATCAATTACTGGTGGTAAAGGACTCTCAAGCTGTTAGTTTGTGAGATACATGTCTGTCCTTGTTGTATTTGTATTTCTTAAAAATCAAAATGGAATCAATATCTTTTTTGAGTAACCTACCTGAATGGTTCATGAGATTTCCTTTTGAATTTGGTTATTGTGATTTCAATTATATTATTATTTTCATTCAAAATTAAAATCTAGTCAAATTTTTTAATTAATATTTAGTTTTTTTTAATCTTTTTCCTCGCTTTTAATAAAAGGCAAAATGAGTTTTTAACGTTTTATTATAACAAATTATAAAAATCTGACCATTTTACCCTTCGTAGGAAAAAAAAACAAAAATGTTGGATGTTAATTGAAAAATCTGACCAGTTTTTGCTTTTGGATTAAAATAGCAACAAAATTGAAACTCAGATTCAAAAGGTTTAAGTTTTGAATTAAAGTGACAAAAGGTTTAGGGACATTTTGGCAATTTACTCATCTTTTTTCTTCTTTCTCGTTTATTACTTTTATCTAAAAAAATGGTGAACATTATACCTAATTATTGACTCCCGATCATAAATACCTCTTTCGTATTTATGAATACCAAGGGTATTATAGTCTTTTTATCATGACTTCACTGTGAAGTGTGGTATGGACTAAAACTGTTAGAATTAGCAAACTAATGGACAATAGATGCAATTATTAAATTATCAAGCTGAGAGTATTAAAATCATCAAACCACAGATGAAAATTATAGTTTACACTAAATATTAGAATGATAATTTTATAAAAACTCAACGAATAACCTCCTCGCCTAAAACTCGATTATCTCTCTCCATCTCTCATTTGGTCTCTCTCTCTCTATCTCCTTCAATTCGTTTGTTCCGAATAGGTGTTGCCGGCGGAGATGTGTGGTGAGAAGAAGAAGAAAAAAAAAAGGGTGTTGGGGAAGGGTGATGAAGTTTGAGAAGTCGACACTAAATGGGTTAGCTAGGGTTGTTTTTCTGTTTTATTTTCAAGTGAGTCCAACTATTAAAATTTGTTTTTTATTTTTGTTTTTAATGTTATGGTATTTTTGAATTAACTCAATTTTCACTTCAAATTATATGCCCTTTGGGTTGAATTTTGGGGGTTTGGGAAAGACAACACGGGTATTCGTAGAATCAACGTGTTTTGATCTTCGTTATTGTATAACGCGCTATATCACTTACCTATCAAAATAAGCATGCTATGATAACATTCCTAAATATTTTGAATAATCAAGGGTTGATTGCTAATACAGTGCTGCTTTTAGAAAAGAAAATCTATGATCTAACTATGATATTCACATTGTTGATATATATAAGAGTAAAGTGCCATTTTGGTCCCTATGGTTTGGCCAGTTTTGCCAGTATAGTCCAAATGTTTCATTTATAGCCTGTGGGTCCAAAAACTTTTCACCATTGCCATTGTGGTCCAACTGACTTAACCCCATCCAAGAACTCCGTTAAGTCAGGTAAAATATTGTCCTTTTCTTTTATTTATAACTAGGATTAAGACCCGACCGTGTTGCGGTGCGTGTACATCATAAACATCGAATGAATTGGTCCAAACGTTATATGATGCATTAACCATATGAAAACACACATTTCGACGTATCCAGTTGAACTCAATGTAACGTGTATAAGCATTGTGATTTGATCAAATGTAAAGTAAATCAAATTCATATCAAACAATCATAATGTATTATATGTGACCCAACTCATACATAGAAAACGTAACGGGTATGAAGGAAAATCTGCACATGTAATCGAAAGGGATTAATTAGAGCTTTCGTAAAAAAGGGAGAAAAAGAAACCATAATTTGACTCCACTCGGTTCGAAACAAACTTTACGAAACATACATAAAATAAACACGATAAAATATTATATTTGACCTGTATCATTTCCCAAAAAAGTTTACGTCGAAACGTAGAACAACTTGAATTTATACCAAAACGTACATAAAAATATGCACGTAAAAATAGTTTCTTTAAACGAAAACGTATTGAATTTGACCTGACTCGTCTATAAAAAAAGTTTACGTCAGAATGTAGAACAAATCATATTTATACCTACCCGTACATAAAATATGCATGTAAAAATAGTTTTTAAGTAAAGGAAGTATAGGGGTAAACCGAAACAAAATATTAGTAAAAAAATTAATAGGTTAAAATCGTTTGTAAAACAGTGCCAAGTAGCACCAATGCCACAACGGCATCGACTCTCAACATCGCAAAAATAAAATAGATAAAATGGGAAAAATTACACTGAACGAAAATCATATTTAAAATCGTTGAACCACGCACACACGTTACAGTGTGTTAATGCGAAGAAATTAACCAGAAATGGAAAACGTAGAAAATAATAACTTAGTTGATCTAGGACCCGCCTGTTGCGGCAAACTTGTCAAAAAGGGAAAAATGGACACGTTGCGACGGGCCTGTCAAATATGAAAAAATAGAGCAAAAAACGTTGAACCTCACATACACGCTACGACGTGTTAACTTGCAAAATTTAGAACGAAACGTAAAACTTGCGAAAGATAAAAAAGTATGGGTGTCCAAAGTTGTAAATAATAAAGTGTTGTGTTAAATTATAAAAGATGGAAAAGTTTGGATTAAAAGTAAAAAATTAAAAGGGGTTAAAATACAAAATATGAAAATTCTTGGGTTAAAAGTGAAAAATCAAAGTTTTTTTTTGAAAAACTCCCTAAGCTCATGGTACAACCAAGATATGAAGATATGAACAAAGTTGTTTCTTATTTATATATGGAATAATAATAGTTCATTTATTAAACCCTCTCCTTTTAACCCATTATCTTCAACCTATGTGACCATGGACTCCTCTTAGAAGACCTTATGTGATGAATATAACATTTTTACTGTATACAGTTGAATGTGTGTATCTCAAACATAGCAATCTTTGAATATGTTTGTATATATGTATCTAAACAAAACAAAACAAAACAAACGATGTGAACAAATATAATTACCTACAAAAAATCAATTCCATAACTAATATTAGTTTCATTAGAAGGGAATGCTGCTACAACAGAGTCTCCTTTTGACACATGAGCAGGTTGAGTAAGATAGGGTGCTACTTAATTTGTCATAATCTAATTTCATGTTTCAGTAAAATCTATTGATGCAGGATTTAAAAGTGAACGGAAATCGAAGTACCTTCCTGTTCCGGCTAACTCCGGCCAGATTCTCACCTTTGATAGATCGCCGGAGTGAAGTGTCTGTCCTATCTCGCCGGAGTGGAGTGTCCGCTGATTGTCTGCTGCTGCTTAACGGTCTGCGATTTTGCCATCAGTTCAAAATTACCTTTTTACCTCCAGTTCAAAATAAATCACGTTTTTGCCCCCAACTAAATTTTACAATTTTGCCCTCGGTTAAAAATTACGATTTTGACCCGTTTAAATTCACAGTTTTGCCATTATTTTTGTTTTTTTCCTCCCAACCAAATTACGATTTGGCCCTCAATATAAATTTACATTTTTGGCGTCGTTTTTCTTTGCTTTCCCAGTCAAATTACGATTTTCTCCCCAGTGTAAAATTACAGTCATGCCATCGTTTTAGTTTTTTTTTTTGAGAAAATTGTTGTAGTGTTTTATTTTAATTGTTTGACTCGGTGTAATTTTTATTCGTGTCAGGAGACTTCCTGCACATGCTCATTTATCCTGAAAAATTACAATTTGGCCCACAATTTAAAATTATAGTTTTTCTATCTTTTTTGTTTTTCTTAAGCAAAAGTATGATAGTGTTTTAATTTATTTGGTCGACTTAGTGTAATCTTTTTGAAATCATGTTATAAGTAGTATGTACAGGTAACCAAAACACGTACGAACATATTATGATAGAGAAATATTCGGCTTAGTACCCCGCAACGCGGACGGGGCAAACCCCTAGTTTAAGTATTAAAAAATTAAAGTTTATTTTGTGCATTTAATTTACGGATGACAAAAAAAATTCGAGCCCGACTGGTATACTTAATACCCGAAACATCCGGGCAAGCTATACCCAAAACCCGATGGGTATGTGACCGAGTATGAGATCAGAAAAAAAATTCACAGGTATGGAACCAGAGCCATCTCCGAAAACTTTCAAAATAATTTAGGCCTCGGGCAATCTCCGAAAACTCTCTAAATAATTTAGGCCTCGGGCAAAATAAAAACTGGGCCCAAAATTGTGGTAAGGGGAGATGAATTAAAATAATAGATTTTATGGTAAAGCCAAGCCTTGAACTTGAGACTTTTACATTATTTTGAGATGGTTTTTTCCACCCCACCACCAACAATTTTATGTACAATAAATGAATATGAATGTTAAATACATATTTTACTATATATATAAAGCTTATAAAAACTTTTTGAGCTCTTTAAAAATTTGGGCTTCGAGCGACGACACGGATTGGCCGGCCCTGAGATCACAGGTTTTTTTATGTTTTCTGGTTGCATGTGTCAATGGTTTTACTGTGAAAAGAGAGCTGTGATGCATAAATACCTCTTTCGTATTTATTAATACTATGACTTAATAGAACTATACTAACGGTGTCAGTGTGGTGTGGACTGAAACTGTTAGAATCAACAAACCAATGGATAATAGATGCAATTTTTAAATTATTGGGCTAAGAGTGTTAAAATCATCAAACCACATGGATAAAAATTGTAGTTTACTCTAAATATTAAAATGACAATTTTATAAAAAAAACGACGCATAACCTCATCGCCTAAAACTCGTTGCCCTTGCCTCGATTATCTCTCTCCACCTCTCACTTGGTCTCTCTCTTTCTCCTTGCATTCATGTACTCCGAATAGGTGTTGCCAGCGGAGATGTGTGGTGAGAAGGAGGAGAAGTGTGTTTGGGGAAGGGTGATGAAGTTTGAGAAGTCGACACTAAATGGGTTGGTTAGGCTTGTATTTTGTTTTATTTTCAAGTGAGTCCAACTATTAAAAGTTGTTTGCTTTTTTTATTTTTAATAGTATTGTATTTTGGTTGATAAAAGTTTTAACAAAAAAAATGTAATGTCTATCTACGCGACTACGCCATGAACCATCCATGTAATTAACTCTTGATTTTATTTAAAGATTTACTTACTTATAAGGCCAGGGGGTGTGGCTTAGCGCCACCCCGCCAACTAAGCAAGTATAGCGTCCCTTGGGAGCCATCGACCACACCGCCGCAATTAAAGGGGGGCGCCATCCTCTTTCCGCCAGCACGTTAACGAGCAGAATTTGAGGGAATCAAGGTGAGTTTGGTTTAAAGAGGGGCGCTATAGTTTAAAGGGAGCTTTATACCACACTCTGCAAGTTAAAGGAAGAGGCTTTAAAGCCCATGTGTGACGTGGTGGTGAGGTGGCGCTAAATTGACGTGATAAAGCCCCTAAGGATTTTATACCACACCCTGTAGCCTAATAAAGGTTGTGCTCCCTACCTCCCATTGTTTTTTTATTGAATGTACCCCATGCCTAATCGAATTACGAGGATGTAACATCCATGATTATCGAAACAACAATGTACTAAAATAGATACAATTATGTAAACATATAATAAATGATACCCATTGAACAAACACATGAAGACCAAATAAAATTCGGTAGAGATTTCTTATCTTCTACACTTTGAAGGTACAATCTTCATTTCTCTTCATCAGCAATCAATTTTCAACTACATAAAAAACCGGGACCTTCCATCACTTTATTTGGCACAAGCTTACCTAACTTAAGCATGCTATGATAACATTCCAAAAGATTTTGAATAATCAAGGGTTGAGTTTATGGAACACCTAAAAGTGTACAACGACATATCGGCCCAAAAGACGAAGGCGAAGGAGCGGGCCGTCGAAGAAAAAAGTCGAACATCGAACGAGAAGTTAAAAGAAAAGGTCCGATTGTCGAATGAGAAAATCCGAATCTCCGATGAAAAAATTCGGCTTAAGGAATGGGAAATAATGATGATGAATGTCGAGAACGAACCCGAGTCGAAACGTTCGATGTTGAAAAAACTACAAAACGACATCATGAAAAAGCATCAAATTATTTAACTTTATGTTTATTTTTATTAAGTCTTTTTTTTTAGTTTATGTTTTTTTTTAATATTTATGTAATGTGTGTTTAATATTAATGAAAATATTTTATTAGTATATTTGTCAAATGTTAAAAAAAATAAAATAATAAAAAAAATAAAAAAAAAACATGGTGAGGACTATGACTCGGATCATCCTACCATGCCTTGTAGTTTTGGAGGATGGACCATCTTAGTGAGGATTGTGACGTGTCGCCTACGTGGCGGACCATCCTCCAAGGATGGTCCATCACCATACCATGTAGTCTAATACTTAAAATTTTAGTGGGCCCACCTTTTTAACTCCCAGCTGGCCATCCCTTCCCTCTCTATCTTCTCCGGCTACACCCAAATTCCGGTCATTTCCCACATCATAATATCTCTGGTTCCTTTCACCAAATCAACGTCTCCATGAATTAGAGCATAATTAATACAACCTCCCATATCTTTAATGTGGGTCAAAATTGAAGTTTTACTCCAGATCTCATCATCTGCAAGTTCACCATGACCCATCGATTCAGTGGCTTCCTAAGCCTTTTCTCTTCCATATGCTTAACAAATCAACATTTCGAGCGAATTTTGCAAGGATAATGGCAGTCGAAGGTGACGATGACGATGAGGAAGAGGGGCAGGGGTAGCAGTCTATGTTTAAAGCCGAAAACCAAGTGCAGAGTAACAATGACCACAATGAGGAAAATGACCCTGATTTCGTTCTATATAATTGGCCGAATATGGAGAGAGTCGAGATGGGTAGTTTGGGGATTCCTGATTCCCGATTGGTGTATATAACGCATTTCGTGAATGTTGTGTATATTTGGGTGGGGCGTGAATTCGGGGATGATCAAATCGGGTGGCAATCGGTTGGCCATGATTTTCTTGTCAAGAAAGGGTTGAATACAAGCTCTAATATTCAGGTAATATGTTTAACAATGAAAACTTATAAATTATAACAGTGTTTTTGACTTTTTGAAATATGTTACTAAATGTGGTTTTTTATGTAATTAAACAAATAGTTAGAGAAGGGGAAGAACCAGATAAACTATGGAAACATCTGTATTGTTTCTTCTTCCAGAACACAACAGAGAATCAAGACAAAGGAGGAAGATGAGCATTTTTTGTTTTTGTTATATGGGTGGGGCCCACCCACATTTTAATTAAATTTCTTTTTTATTGTTTTAATTTTTGTTTTTAATAAAAGGGCAATTTTGTAATTTTACACACAATTAACTGAATAAGTTAACACCCATCCAATGTAGGGACTATCCGAGAAACAAACGATTAAACCACAGGGAGCATACATGTAATTTTAAAAAGTTAGGGACTAAATGTGAAAAAATAGTAAACCACAGGGACTATTCGAGCAATTAACTCGAACTTAAAGTCTAAAGTAAGTTATTATTATTTATAAGAGTAAATTACGTTTTTGGCCCCTGTGGTTATATCAGTTTTACTATATTAGCCAAAAATAAAATTTTTTAACATATGTGTCCCCATGGTCTCTATAACTAACTATTTTGTCCCTTGAGTCTAACTCAACCCCAAACCCTAATTATTAGTCACATGACATGCACATGCTAGGTAAACTGGTAATTAATTTCCCCTCCCCTTTACTTTTACTGACTTTATAAAAAATAAAAGAATAATTATCAAATGCGAATCATCATCTTCTAACCCAAATTTTCAAGAACACATCATCATCTTCAAGAACACATCATCTTTAAACCCAGATCTTCAAGGACATGTCTCTAACCACATGTCTCTGCCCAACAAAACACCGTCGAAGAAGTCCAAGTTTCTCCAGACTTGCAATCGGCTGAGCCTGTTTCTCAAAGAAAAAGGCAAAATTCGAGATCTCAATTTCGGAATCAATGCAAAATTCGACGCTACAGGTACATGCCTCTTTGATTCGGTTAGATCTCTGAAATCATCGAATCCGTGTCAATCTGCAACTGTTGATTTGTTAAGCTCTATAGGTGAAAAAGTGGAGGAGAAACCAGTAGTAGATCTTGTTGATGGGGGTTTAAGGTGAACGGTGGTGGTGAATCGAAGGGAGGTGATGAATAGTGGTGGTTGATGGTGGTGTTGGTTTTGTGCGACGGTGGTAGGTGAAATCGAAGGTGGAGGATTGTTCTCGGTGGTGTGTGACGGAGGTTTATGGTGTAATGGCGTCGGAGGAGATGATGATTAGTGGTGGAATCGGAGAAAGGGGGTGATCGGAGGACTCGGACGAAGATTGTTGAATGTGTCTGAGTAGAAGACAAAGTTGAAGCTAAAAGTAGTACTGCACAGATGACTAGGGTTCTTTTTCTTTATAAAGTAATTAAAAGGGGAGGGGAAATTACCAATTTACCCATCATGTACATGTCATGTGACTAATAATTAACCATGGTTTGGGGTTGAGTTAGACTCAGAGGCCAAAATAGTTAGTTATAGAGACCATGAGGGCACATATGTTAAAAAATCTTATTTTGGGCTAATATAGTATAACTGATATAACCACAGGGGCCAAAAACGTAATTTAATCTATTTAACAGTTTGACAGTTCCACTCGTACTTTTTGAAAGGAAATAAATAGCTCAACTGTTAAGTAGAGAGAGCACAAAATTACACTCACTATGCCCGACCATTCTGATTCGTAAGTAACTTTATAATCAATGTATAGAATAATTTAGATTCAGTCCAGGCATTAGGTCTATAATTCTCTGTGCTAAAGGGGGTTATGTTGATAGCTAGAGGAAGAGGGAAGCTTTTCCAAGCTCAAACGCGATGACTAGTATATCCTTTTTTTTCTTGGCTATATGATATCATATCAGACAGAATAGACCATTCCAAAGAGCACTAACTCGGAGCGAAGGGTCCAGAACTTAATACCATCTTGTACATGTTCGGTCAATACTGATATGGTACGGTATTATTAAAAGTCTGGAATCGATACTGTATCGTGTGGTACTGATATCGAAAATGAGCTAAATTCAAAATTGAATACAATACCGTATATGTTCAGTCAGTACCAGTATTTAGTATAGAATATTCATCCCTAGTTTATAATGTGTTATGTTTTTATGTATGATTATAAAGTTTTAAGTAATATTATAATCTGGAAATTCGTAATTTAATTTAGACGAATAGTTTATTTAAATCATATTATTATTTTGAGTATATAATAGTTTTGATTGAACACACAAAGTTTCTATATATTTACATGTGACATAGAAATAAATGTGAAGATAATGTGGTTTATGATGTCATTGATTGCATATAGTTCCATCTAACATGCTTGACTCATTTAGGCTGTGTTCTTGCGCCCTTTTGTAAGGAGAAATGTGAAAGGAAGTAGAAATAAACTGAAAATTATTTTTGTTTCTGATATTTTTAATGGAAGAAGGGGAAGAGAAAATGAAGGAAATTATTTTTGTTCCGATGTTAGTCAGATGGATTGAAATGGCAAAAAAAAAAAAAAATTGAAGCGGTAGTGTCTCAGCAAAAAGAAATAGGTTGGGACCGAGAATTTGACCAAACCGTAAGAACAAAAAATGTAATTAGGGTGAGAGGTGTTAGACTAATCTTGCATATTATGCGTAAGTTCGGGTTAAAAGTGACCGACTTACTAAGTTCGGGTAAAAAGTGACCGACTTACAAAGCTCGGGTAAAAAGTGATCGAGTCACAAACTTGGGGTTTTTTTGAGAAAGTTTTTTAATCCTAATTTGAGTCAAGATATGATGCAGCGCGTGAAACGAAAAAATGAAGATTACACGTTGAGAAAAATTAGGCAATACCAGAGTTGGTGCTGTAGTGAGCTTCTCTTTCACAACTTGAAAAGCCAACTCTGCCTCATCTGTCCATACAAACGTCTTCCCCTTCATACAATCTGTCACTGGGGCCAAAATAGAACTGAAGTGTGGAATAAACCGTCTGTAAAAAGAAGCAAGCCCATGAAAGCTACGAACTTCCGTAATGGTAGTAGGAGTTGGCCAATTTTGAACAGCCGCCACTTTGGATTCATCAACCTGTATCCCATCACCAGAAATAACATACCCCAAGAATAACACTTTAGGGGTCATGAACGCACACTTCTTGGTGGTTGCATAAAAACGGTCCCTGCGAAGTAAGGCCAAAACCTGCCTCACATGCACAACATGGTCACTGAAAGAAGCACTATAAATGAGAATGTCATCAAAATACACAACCACGAACTTCCCAATAAAAGGCCTAAGCAACTGATTCATCACATGCATAAAAGTACTAGGTGCGTTTGATAAACCAAATGGCATCACCAACCACTCATACAATCCTTCGCGAGTCTTGAAGGCAGTCTTCCACTCGTCACCCGGTCTAAGACGAATCTGGTAATAACCACTCTTCAAATCTAACTTCGTAAAAATACTAGCACCACTAAGTTGATCAAGCAAATCATCAAGTCGAGGAATAGGAAATCTGTACCTCACAGTAATCTTGTTGATTGCTCGACTATCAACACACATACGCCAAGTGCCATCTTTTTTTGGAGTCAATAAAGCCGGAACAACACAAGGGCTCATACTTTCACGAACGTGGCCCTTAGAAATTAACTCCTCCACCTGTCTTCGCAACTCTTCATGCTCAGCAGGGCTCATCCTGTAATGTGGTCTGTTGGGTAACTGTGACCCAGGCTCCAAATCAATATGATGTTGGATGTCACGCAAAGGTGGCAATCCATCAGGCAACTCAACAGGGAAAACATCAGAAAATTCCTCAAGCAAAGGAACCATAGCATCAGGAATTTCGACTTCCTCGGGCACTGCCTTCCCTATCAAAACGAAAACACTGTCCGTATCCTCCAACTCATCTTTAAACTGACTGATGGTCAACAAAGTACCCAACTGTTTTGCGGCTAACTGCTTGGGCTTGCTAGGAACAAGAGTGATCTTCACACCACCAAACAGAAAACTATAAGTATTTGACCGCCCGTTATGCTCTATATTACGCTCGTACTCCCAAGGTCTGCCCAACAATAAGTGACACGCGTCCATAGGGACCACATCACACACGACATCATCCTTGTACGTGGACCCAATGGAAATTGAAACGAGTGCCCTTTTAGATACCGTCACTTCACCTCCCTTTTTCAGCCATTGAAGCTTGTACGGTTTCGGGTGACTCTCTGTCTTCAAGGCCAACTTTTGAACTGCCTCTTCAGAAATCAGATTGTCACAACTCCCGGAATCGATGACGAACGTGCAAACCTTTCCCAAAATAGTACATGTTGAGTGGAAGATGTTATGTTTCAGCCAGTCATCCCCATCTGCCTTTGGTGTATAGCAAGAACGTCTAACCACCAAATTCACCCCAACATCACCGGTCACAACCTCTTCTTCGTACTCGGTTTCTTCATCGTACACTGGATTGTTTTAATACTCTTCATATTGTTCGTCCTCAGACTCGGCAAACAAGTGCCTTTTGCCAGCCCTTTTGCACTCCGCCTGACGATGGCCCGTCTCACCACAATTGAAACATCTTGGACCACTACTACTAGCCCCCTTAGAAGTAGGCCCGGTATTGCTACCCCCCGGCTTCTGTTGACTAGGCCCGCCACGAGGCGCCCCACTGCCAGACCCAACATTTCCCCCAGCAGGGGTAAATGAACCGCCCACCCGACGGTTTTGCTTCTCAAAGGCCAACGCCCGTTGGTGTGCCTCAGGAATGGTTAACGGATCAAAAAGATTCACGGCCTCCATGATTTGAACCCTTAGACCCCCAATATACCGAGAAACAAGTTGCTCCTCCGGTTCTTGAATATCATTCCTCGCAATCAACTGGTAAAACTCTGTGGTATAATCATCAACCGATTTTGCCCCCTGTTTCAAATTCTGCAGTCGCTGGTACATCAACCTCTGAAAATTATGAGGCAAAAAATTGGACCGCAAGCACTTTTTCATCTTGGTCTATGTCACAATCCTTGACTTCCCGAGCCGGTTTCGTGTTAACTTCAATTGTTGCCACCACGCAGAGGCCCTACCACGTAACCTGGTAGCGATCAAGGCCACCCGCTTATTTTCAGGCACCTCCTTGTATTCAAACACCTCCTCCACGGTAGCCAACCAATCGATGAACCCTTCTGGATTCAAACTAGACCCGTCAAATTCTGGAATATCAACTCTAATCCCAGAATCCCAACGCCTGTTACCCCCTCCACGTTCAACCCTTGGTCGCCCTTCCTGTTCGTCTTCGGAAGCCGAACCGTCACCAAATGGGTTACTAAAATCAGAACCATACCCGTCATTGGGTCCCTGCCTCCTACGATTGATCAAACCGGCCATCCGATCAGTCAACTGATTGACCACTTGATCCAACCGTTCATCCATCCTCGCCATAAGGCGCTGCTCCAACTCTCGTTCATACACTTCATCGAGAGGCCTGTTGTTGTTTCTTCTCGGAGGCATTTTGAGCCAGGAATTCGGCTCTGATACCAACTGATGCAGCGCGTGAAACGAAAAAATGAAGATTACACGTTGATTCTACGAATACCCGTGTAGCTCTTCCCCAACCCCAAATTGTAACCCCAAAGGCCACGGAATTTGAAGTGAAAAATCAGTTTTCTCAAAATTCAATTCTGAACTTTTCATTAGCTTTAGCAACATATAAATAAAGACTGAAATTCGAAACGGGCCTAAAAAAGATAACGGGCCAAACACACGGCCTAAAACAAAAAGCCCAAAATAGTTCAAAAAACATAAAACTGCAAATAAGTAATAGAAATAAGCGTTTTTTGGGGCCGGACGATGACCCAAACCGCCGTAGGCCGTTTGCAGCAAGTTGGAGCTCGTTCTCGCCTTCGAATCGCCTGGTCGCACGTCCCAAACGGACCCTTGTAGCCCAAGTTAGAGCCATTTTAGTGAAGGCCCTTTTCTTACGCGGTCTTGGGCCTCCAAGTACAAAATAGCCCGTTCCTCCACACTTGGGCCCACATCAAAATAGGTTTCTTTGTTTATGTTTATATAAAAAGGAATTTATGTAACCAGATGTATCAATTGGAGACTTAATAAAACAGGGAACGTGCTTTGATTCAAGTTTCTTGTTCGCCAGTTCTATACCAATTTTCTTTCAAGAGGGGCACTCCTCTCTTAGGGGAGTGACCTCTCTTACAAAAAACCAATCAGCACGCACCACGTCAACTCCCCCCACATCTTCAATTTGATGGCGACATTCTCTCTCTCTCTCTCTCAGCATCTTCTCTCTCTCCTCTCTTTTTGTGAGGTGAACACCCACCGCTCCCCACTCGCAGCAAACACTCCCCGAAGGGTTGGCGGCGGTGTTCCCGTTCGGGGACTACACACCCCGCACCCCACCCCGAGAAATGCCCCGCTCACCCTTAAACCAAACCCAATGCAAAGTATTTAGCTTGGATTTTGGTGGAGATGACCAAGCATGCCCAAGAGATGCATTATGGAGTAGGACATTTAGGGAGTATTTGTGGGTGGAGGTGGAATTGTTTTCTTATTAAACCAAAACTCCAAAGTAACATTATCTCATTTTTTATTTTCTTTTTCCATTCCCAACAGTAACGAGTGAAAAAAGTTAAGTCCAAATTAAACCAAATTTATATTATTTTAAAAAATAATATTTTTTTCCAAGCTACTAAAAAGATAATTAATAAGGCTGTCTGGTGTGGGTTTCGGCCTTGGATAGTCGAGGATCGGCGCTGCCGGCTAGACCATTTCGCCCCCCATCGTCGTCCTGCGCGTCTACCTTTGGACGATTGAGCCGACCCACAAAAAGACAAAACATACTCACACACACCTATACATACGATATATACATTTATATTTTAGGCTCATCCTCCAATTCCTTACCTCAATCCTCTTTGCCCCATCCTCACACCCGATCTACGTGACGCTTACGTGGCGGATCATCCTCCAAGAATGGGTCATCACCATTCCGCATAGCCTAATTACTACACCTACAATCTCGCTTAAATCAAAATTCTTTACATATTCATCCTAAAAATCATGAACCCAAACCTGAACCAACCCTCGATTACGCAATTATTAAATGACGACGACAAAGATAACAACCCGAACTCATTTCAACCGAACCAACCTTGTTTAATTTTTTGGTTTTATATAACTTAGTTATTTTAATTTATTTAATTAGTTTATTTTTATTTTAATTAGGAAAAAATAAAGAAGGGATTAACTATAATAAATTGAGTATAGAAAAATAAAATGTAAAATGCGGTGATGATGAGGATATGTAAGTATGAGTAAAGATGTTATAGGATTGGAGAGAAAAATGAGTATTTTTTGTGCATCTTGTGTAAATCTGATGTGGAGCTGAGTGTATACCACTACTAGAAAACATCATTTTTCTAACAAAAAGTTTTTCACAAATTTCCTACAACTTAATTTTTGCTACAAGTTTCCTACCGTTTTCTGACAAAACGGAAAAACAAAAAAAACCCCAAAACTTGTCCACAATTTTCTGACAAAATTGTCACACAACAAGCATTTGTAGTAATTTTGTAGCAAAATATATTATCTTTGTGACAAAATTCCTACAAAATAAATAAGAAATTTAAATTATTTGTTACTATAGCAAAATAAATAATTTAAAAAATAAATTTTCTAAATTTGTCAGAAATTTGTAGCAACTTGCTACAAATTTGCGACAAGTGTAATTTATTTTAGTTTTCGAGTCTGAATTTCAGTAAAATAAAAAATTAAATAACATAAAGTGTTAAATCTGTCGAAAATTTGTAGGAAATTGACCTTATTTGCTACAGTTTTTCGACAAAAAAGGGTTGTTATTTCTTAACTTAGTTAAATAAAAAAATTTAAAAATAAAATGCTAAATTTGTCGAAAATTTGTAGCAAATTGACCTCGTTTGCTACAATATTCTTACAAAAAAAAGTTATTATATTTGTAATGTCTAAATTTTTGTAAAATAAATAAATTAAAAAAATTAAAACTTAAGTTGTAGCAAATTTGTAGCAAGTTGCTACGGATTTCCTACAAAAAGTTATTTTATTTGTTAATTTATCAATTTTAGAAAAACATATATTTTTTAGAAATAAAATGTTAAATTTGTCGACAATTTGTAGCAAACTAACAACACCAGTAGCTACAGATTTCCTACAAAAACATATTGATTCTAAAAAACATATTGTTTCGAAAATAAAATTTTACATTTGTTGATAATTTGTAGGAAATTGACAACGGTTCCTACAGATTTCCTACAAACTGAAAGTTATTTTATTTGCTATTTATCAAATTTAGAAAACGTATATTTTTAAAAAATAAAATTTTAAATTTGTCGGAAATTTGTAGCAAATTGTCACCAGTTGCTACAGATTTCCTACAAAAACAATATTTTATTTGTTAATTATTAATTATAAAATCATTTAATTTTATTTGTCAATAATTTGTAGCAAATGGCCCCTATACTGGCCGAGGAATAGTTACGGGGGCGTAAAACAAAAAAATACGCTGATGGGGACCGGCATATTATGTGCAGTGCTTTACTCATTTACGACAAATAATAAATAAAAAGGTCATTTACTCACTTACGATACGATACAATACGATACCATACCATACCCTACGATACGATACCATACCCTACGATACGATACCATACCATACCATACCATACCATACCATACCATATGATAACATACGATACGATACCATACCATACCATACCATACCATACCATACCATACCATATGATAAGATACGATACAATACGATACGATACGATACGATACCATACGATACGATACCATACCATACCATACCATACCATACCATACCATACCATACCATACCATACCATACCATACCATACCATACCATACCATACCATACCATAAGATACGATACTATACCATACAACACCATCCATACCATACCATACCATACCATACCATACCATACCATACCATACCATACCATACCATACCATACCATACCATACCATACCATACCATACCATACCATACCATACCATACCATACCATACCATACCATACCATACCATACCATACCATACCATACCATACCATACCATACCATACCATACCATACCATACCATACCATACCATACCATACCATACCATACCATACCATACCATACCATACCATACCATACCATACCATACCATACCATACCATACCATACAGCACCATCCATACCATACCATATCATACAACACCATCCATACCATACCATACCATACCGTACCATACCGTACCGTACCGTACTGTACCGTACCATACCATAAGATACGATACCATACCATACGATAAGATTCGATACGATACGATACGATATGATACCATACCGTACCGTACCGTACGAGACGACACGATACGATACCATATTACACGATACTACACTATACCATACGATACTACACTATACTATACGATACGATACGATACGATACGATACCACCACCATATCTATATTTCTTTGTCTTCGACAACCACCCCTATCCATGTGTCTCATCATCTCCGACAATATCTCTGAGTTCCGATCTAGTTTTGTGAGGTTGTGGATTTCGGCGGTGGTGGGTTTTAGAAGGGTTCCCTTTGCAGTTATACTTGAAAAATGAAATTCTTTGATTTATTAGGGTTTAGTAGCAATTAAATATGAAATTGGTGGTTTAGGATACACAGCAGGCGATACGGAAGGGTGTTGGATGTAAGGAGGTAGGTAATGATGATGGGAGCAGATGGATTTGGGGCGGCGAAGGAGGTAGGTGATGATGGCTGGATTTGGGGTTATGGTTGCAGTCAGAATGAAAAGGGGCTTGCTCCGAGTGGATGTTGATAGCTCAGAATGAAAAGGGGCTTGCTCCGTCTAAATGGCCCCATAAATTTAAGAGATCCAATTGTGTTTGGACTACATCTCCAGTGAAAACAGAGGCAATTTTGCTTGGGTTTCAGGTAGTTTTACGTTTGCACCACATCCCCATTCCATTTTGCGAGTCAATTGATGTCGGCCATCAAACGATAGTGGGATCCTCACATGTTAGGCATGTGAGGGAAATAAACTGAGATAATTAACTTGGTTAGTCATAAAGGATTAAACCAGCAACAAAAATAAACTTAAAGGATGTTTTTAGCAAGTTTTAAACATTAAGGCTGGAACCTGCAAGTTTGAAGAAACATAAAGGATGTTTTGTGCAATTTAATCGCAAAATAATAAACTAAAGATAAGTATACAGATTATATTAGAAGATAAATATAAATATAGAAAAATAGTTATAGATAAATGTCGACTTAAAATATGGGATAACTTGATAATTATTTTAAAATTTGTAATTTTTAAGATAAAAATAAACATAAATATATGGCAAGAAAACTAAAAAATAGATGTCTCTCGTATTAACACGTGTCTCTCGTATTAACACGTGCCCGTCAATTGGTTTCTTTTATTATAGGTATAGATTGGATCATTCCCCAACCATTGGATCACCCACCTTTTAGATCAGATTTTTGGATATGACCCACTTTTTAAGCCCATTAATGAAAAATTCCCGCTTATACCTTCGCTCGTTTTCCCTTTCCCGCTGCTCACGAAATCCCAGCCCTAATATCAGAGCATGGAAATTGAACAGCAAACAACCCAATAAAGGAGTAGGCGACGACGACGGCGACGGCTGCGTTCCAGACGGTGGATTCCGGCGGCTGCGTTCCAAACGGTGGTAAGTTTATCATCAATCTCTACTTGTTGAAATCCTAAGTCTCCGCCGCACTCCATCCGCCTTAATCTCCGACGCCACTCCGAAAACGGTACGTGCTTTCCAAAATTCTTTGTAGTTTCAGTGAATGTGTTGATTATTTGAGTAGATTAGTGTCGTTTTTTAACTAACAACGAAACCCTAGAATAGCTTGACTTGAAAGAGGAAGACACATAAACATATTTGTTTGAAGAAAATAAAAGTTAAATAGACTAATCTCGTTCTCAGGTCTTGGATTTGGTTAAGCTGCAACATTTTGTTGTATTTTTATTTGATTTGTTTAGTCCCTCTGTTGGTTTCTGTGGTGTATCGAATTCTCTGTTTGGTGTTTTGGTGTTTTGGTGTTTTGGTTTTGCCAAGTTTCTTGCTAGGTAGAGCCTTTGTTGGTGGAATAAAATCGGCTAGGTTTTGATGTTAAAAAAAGACTAATCATTGTAGGGGTATGAAGTTGCAGTTCTAATTTAGGTTAACAGGGTAATTCAGGGTATAATTGTTAATTGCAGAATGAGAGGGGTTCAGGCTTTGTTTACCGTCATGTCATTAGTTTTTTATTAGGAAGAGTGTGTATCCCTGTTTATTTTTGACAACCTAGTTTCACACTTAGTTGTACTAATAAATAGTTGAAACAAATATAGAAAGTGGATACAACGGGCCACGAAACATAGTGATTTCCATATGCTTTGAAGCTGATTAGACGACTCCTGCTTGAAATGAAACAGAGCGCGAATATACTATTGTCACTAACAGAATACAGTCGGTTAAAAATTTGATAATTTTGATTCTTATTAGGCTGGAGAGGCTGCAAGAACTGCTGGAGTGGGAGCTTATTCAAATAGATTAGGAGAACCTCCTAGCCAGGTGCTCTTTTTTTATTCAACTTTTGCATGGAATCTGTTTGATTGCTTAAATTTTCTGAATATTGTGGTGCACTTTTTGTTTGTTTGTAAACATATATGGTGTTGGTTGTCTTTATATTGAAATGGTATTGTTATGTCTTACACTCGTATGTCATTTGGCCCGGGTATTGGCTCTTCTAGTTGGGTGCTGGTGGTTACTAATTCGATGTTTGAATGCGTTGTTGCTGCTATTAGTTTGATGTTGTGATGGTATTTGTGATAGGACTGCAATCTAAAAAAGTGTTTTGCTGCTGTAAATATTTTTTGGGTTGGTGTTCTCTTTAGTGTATTTCCCGCGAGACCCAATGACTTTAGGTTGTAAATAATTTTAAAGTAAAATTGTACCAGGGTGTCGTCCCCTTAACCAAAAGAGTATTTTTTTATCTGAGTCATAGTCTCCAGGGACTATTGTCGTAAGCTCTCTCGATAGAGAAATGCGAGCGTGCAATGACTTTACTTCTCTTACCAAGACAAATGCTTTGGTGTAGCAGTATTGTTACAAAATCTGTTTGGTGACTGTATAAAGTAAGATATTGTAAATATAAACTCATTGAGGTACATGAATGTCTTCATTATATATATCATCATATAAAGCTTTTGTTCCATATCGTCACTAATTATCTTCTTAGTTAATATGTTTGGCCACATGTGTAGGTTGAAGTTGGAGATGTGGTCAGAGGTGACTGAGACATTAGGGTCTTCATATGGGACAACGGGGGTGGCGTGCTTATGGCTATAATGGCGGTGACCGGAGGTTTGATTCCAGTGTAAAGGAGTAGGCGACGGCGACGATATATCCTCAAGTCGGCGGCTGCGTTCCAGACGGTGGATTACGACAGCTGCGTTCTAGACGGTGGTAAGTTTACCATCGATCCTAATTTCGTAAACCCTAAGTCTCTAACTTGTGAAAATGTGAACTTTATTTAAGTTTTTTTGTTGCTGTTAGGGTATAACTATTATGAATTTGAGATTGTGAATTTTGGTACACATAACCTAACTGATATTTGTAATTGAATAAACCCTATTCCTTGCTGAATAACCTAACCAAACATATAAAGTTTCAACAAGTAGTGATTATATATGGAAGTTAGCACATCAGTTCTCAACGGATCTAAAACACCATTAAAGAAGGCTGAAACGAGTATTTGTTGTTTTCCAATGACTAGAAATTATAACACTGCTATTCATATTTATGTTTGACTATGTTTGACTAAACCCATACAGCATTAGCCTTGAGGAGCAACTGTACTAGTTGACCCTTAAGATGGTGGCTCATTATTTTATTAGCACCACCAATCAGTTTCAATCTTTTGTCGGTTCAGGATTCGGGTTTCAGTTTCAGTCTTTACCTAACTATCCTTAGCTAGGGGTGTGAATTTCGGACACGACCCGAAAACACGACACGAACCGAACACGAAATTTGCGGGTTTAGGTTTAGTCTAGGTTGAACCCGCGAACCTGTTTAGGTTAACGGGTCGGGTTTGGGTCAACCCGATCAGGTTGGCGGGTTGACCCGTTTAACACATTTATATTATATTTTAATCTTTTACAACTTATTGTATGTCATAAATTAGATGAGGTGTGTATTTTATGCCATAATTATAACTTAAAAAGAGAAATTAGCATAAGATTTTATAATTTAATATAATTTGTGTTTTTTAAGTAAATTTTAATTTTAGAGTAAATTACGTTTTTGGCCCCTATGGTTATATCACTTTTACTATATTAGCCCAAAATAAGAATTTTTAACATATCTGCCCCCATGGTCTCTATAACTAACCATTTTGGCCCCTAAGTCTAACCATTTTAGCCCCGTCTCCATAACTAACCATTTTGGCCCCCATGATCTCTAGACTTAGGGGCCAAAATGGTTAGTTATAGAGACCATGGGGGCAGATATGTTAAAAATTCTTATTTTGGGCTAATATAGTAAAAGTGATATAACCACAGGGGCCAAAAACGTAATTTACTCTTAATTTTAATATATTAACTTCAGAAAAAAAAAATTCGGGTTGAACAGGTCGTGTTCTGGTCAACCCACAAAACTTCGATTCGTGTCCACGTTCATATGTATGATATGGTTTTTGGGTTCGGGTCGGGTTAAACCCGCCTACCTGCTAACACGACCCGTTTAGCACCCCTATCCTTAGTTATAAGCACCTAATCATCTTTATGTGTGTGTGTTTGTATAGGAAGATACTAATGTAGGAGACAATTATGGGCCACTTTTGGTTCTTATAGGGAATTGTAACGTGTATGATAATAAGCTTGGAAGATATTTCGTTGATCTTCAAGGACATATGGTACAGGTGTGTATTGTCTTTTTAATCCAAGTATGCATTGAGTCTCAATATGTGGTGCTTTTTAAAATGGAATACTTGCAGATAGCATAAAACCCATCTCTCAAAATTAATTCCAAGTCATCTTGTATTGTTTTATTATGCTGCTGTTGTGTTCCAATTTAAGCATTTAATTGTATATAAAATGAAAGCAAGTTGTTACTATAACAGCTTGAGACCTCTATGCATCATGTATTAGACGAGTAGCATTCAACATTTTACATACGAGAAAAAAAATTGTGCAAAGTGATGAATGTTCAGAGTCTGTAGTGTTATTATTCTGACCATAAGTACAGTGCATCATAATTTACTTCAAAAAAAAACCTGTTTAAACTCATTTACACCAGTGTTTTGAAAACCAGATTGAGGCAAAGTGATGAATGTTCAGAGTCTGTAGTGTTATTATTCTGACCATTAGTGCATCATCATTTACTTGAAAAAAAACCTGTTTAAACTCATTTACACTAGTGTTTTTAAAACCAGATTGGACCCGCCCATCGAAATGGTAGTGTCACTGGCTGGTTGAACTGTGGGATTTAACCAGAAATTGATTAAATTCTTCACATTTTACCATAATTATTTATTTAATATTTTGACGTCATCTGTTTTTTACATCTTACATCTGGTTTGGCCGTTGCAACTAGTGGACCAACAAGGAGACCGGTTCCGGTCCTCAAATGTTGGTTACACCCTTTAAGTGAGATTGACGAATAATTCTTGCTTTATATTTGCAGGTGAAACACATACAAATATAACTATGGAAGAAAAGCTGAAAACATAGAGTCCCGTTTCGAACAATTTCAACAAGAGCGCGAAAAAGAGCGGGCCGATCAAGCTGCATGGCAAAAAACTATGGAAGAAAAGCTGAAAAACATCGGAAATAAGTAAAAACTCTGGTCTTGTTAAGTATTGAAATGTTAGAGTTCGGATTAGTTTTGAATGCTTGTAATTTGGATTTTTTGTGCGTTTTGGAATGTTTTAGAATTTCTACAATGTTTGGAATGTTTCAGAATGTTGCTTTAATATTTTTGGAAGATTTTAAAATTTTGCTGCAATTTTTTTGGAATATAATAGTAGTTTTGCTGTATTTTTTTTCATAAAAAATGGTTTTTAGTTTCTTTAATTTGTTACAGTTTGTCACAAATCTGTAGCAAACAGTGCAGGATTTTTTTCTGAGTTGTAGGAAATTTGTGGCAACCTTCAATTTTTTTTTTGGTTTGTAGGAATTTTGTCGAACCTTTAAATTTTGTTTTTTTGGTTTGTAGCAATTTTGTCTTTAACCTTTAAATTTTGTTTTTTGGTTTGTAGGAATTTTGTCACAAAACAAAAAAAAAACATTTTTTAAGTTGTAGGAAATTTGTCACAACCTTAAAAAATATATTTTTTATTTGTAGAAAATTTGTAGCAAACTGTGAAGAGAAAGTTCTATAATTTTGTAGGAATTTTGTTGCAAAATAAACATAATTATTCGTAATTATGGATAATTTTTCTCATTAGTGTTATTAATCTTAAAAGTAAAATATCATACAATAAATACAAAAATAGGCATAACTGTGGAAGAATTGTAGGAAAAACATAAAAAACCGGTTTGTAGGTATTTTGTAACAACTTTTGCGACAATAAATTTTTGTCGAAAATTTGTGTGAAATTTTGTCATAATTTTGTAGCTAACATCATTTTCGACAAGCTTATTTTGCACGAGACTTTTTGTAGCAAATCTGTAGGAAAGACCAATTTCCTACAAATTTGCTACAAATTTGGCTGTCACAAAGTAGGTAGTTTTCTAGTAGTGTACGTTTGTGAGTGTATTTAGCCCTTTGCACTAATGATCTCCTAACTCAAAATAATTAAGGAGGAACGAATCTTAGAACCTCTTAAATATCTACTGGATTCGTTCCTCCTTCATTCTTTAAAACTGTTTTTATTTGAAGATTTATTTTTTATAACAATATTATTATTTATTGTAATCATAACTAATGCCTTAATAATTTACAGAAATTTTATAGTATTAACAAGAAAAAAAGTCCTTGTCCAACAACCCAACTGAACAAGAGGCCAACCCTACCCATGTTGACCTGACTGAAAAAATGACCCATAATTATATATCATATTTGATCATCACATCTTGCAGGTGTTCTGATACTACATAAAGATTTGGATTGCTAATAAAATCTACAATGCCTATGGATCGATTATGAGTCCATCTAAGAGAGTGCACTAAATATGTAGACATCAGGTGCAATAGCTCGCCTAAAGCAACAACCTAGGAGTGCAAAACCGTCTTTGGTGCGATACAACTGACAGCAACACTTGATTGCAATGATCATGGGGTATTTATCAAGAGGGACACCAAGGGAACACATTTGGTTGAAAAGATCAAGTGCATAAGTAAAATGTTTCATTTTAGTAACAGCATTCAACAACTGAGTGAATTTGACAACAGATGGCAAAGGTCGTCTGTGTGACATTTCATGGAACAGATTCATGTCATCATTCAAGTTGGTATCTTTTTCAAACATGGATCGATATGAGGATACGTCGGAATATGTCGATAACACCAGATATATCAACGACATATGGTATCAAGGTACGACTTGTTTATAAACATCAAAACAAACAGTTCAAATAGAGAGCTCGAAACTTCTGAATTCAAATATTCAGAAAAAAAAATTGGAATTATTATAAATCCCTTATTCATTCGTGAGATAATCCGAGGTTTCAAGGAATGCTAACCGATTGAATTAAAAAAATATCACCCTATTGCAGAAGCCAATACTTACAGACTAGCAATCCTAGTTTGAATTATGATCAAGCTATGATATCCACATTGTTACATAAAAATGGAACTCGCATATATAATTGATAAACTGAGAAACATGTATCAAGAAACAAAAACTAAAACATAAAGAAGATCTTGCAGCTAGCTTTCATATATTAGCAAAATATCATTAAAATACAACAAACACAAATGCCTAAGCGTTGTGAATTCATTAAATGGACAATGTCTAAAGACCAAACACATGAAATCAAATGTGAACCAAACACATGAAGACCAAATCGAATTTGGTAGAGATTTCCAAATAACTATTCAAGTTTCACTCCCAGTCGCACAAGCTAGGGTCGTCTATTAATTCTTTTGGCACAAGCTTACCTAACAGCTTAAG
The DNA here is from genome assembly GCF_002127325.2 of Helianthus annuus. Taxonomy (NCBI): domain Eukaryota; kingdom Viridiplantae; phylum Streptophyta; class Magnoliopsida; order Asterales; family Asteraceae; genus Helianthus; species Helianthus annuus. The sequence continues at coordinate 171,156,704 of NC_035435.2, forward strand.
CATACTTCTATCTAGTAAACCAGCTGCGATATCATCTATAAATAACGATAAAGTCGAAGCATCAAGTGAGTAACCTCTATCATCCATTTCCTGTAAAAGCATCTCCACATCATCATAGTGCTGGTTCTTTAGACATCCTTGGAGAAAAACACGGTAAGTAACATTATTTGGTGGGTAGCCACTCTCTTCCATTTTAAGAAACAACAACTTTGCTTCCCCCAATAGACCTTCGCGACAAAAACCACCAATCATCACATTATATGTCCTGACATCAGGTTTCAAACCTTTAACGCTTAGGCCATGGAAAAGATTCCTTGCAATGTGAAATTTCCCACATTTTCCTGCCCCATCAATGAGGATAGTGTACACAACAATATCAGAATTAAGCTTGCTATCACCCATTAACTGGAACAAAGAGAGCGCATCTTCTACTAGATGGTTGTTGCAAAGACCGTCTACAATTATTCGATAAGTGCATTGGTCTGGAATTAGGCCTTGTGCATGCATCTCATTGAAGAGTTTGCGTGCATCTACACAACGCCCAACCTGAAACAATCCTTGTAACATGGTGTTGTAAGTGACCACATTGGGTTTTAAACCTTGTCCGGTCATTTGACGAAACATTTGCATAGCCTCTTCTATATTCCGATTCTTGCAATACCCATTCAATAAACTACTGTAAGTAACAACATTAGGAACGAGACCTCTAAGTGTCATTGAATCAAAAATCTCCCTTGCTTTGATCATTTCACCTCGAAGACAGTAACCATCAATAAGTGAACTGTACGTCACTATGTCTGGAACCTTATCTCTCTCAACCATGATGTTGATAACAGCCTCAGCTTCTTCTACTTTACCTTCCTTGCAAAAAGCATCAACTAATACATTAAAGGTTTGCACATCCGGAGAAATGTTCTCATCCTCCATTTCTTTTAGCATCTTTGAGGCCTCATCCCAACGACCTAATTTACAAAGACCACAAATTAAAGAGTTGTAGGTGATGACGTTTGGTAGAATACCTTTGTCAGATACCATTTCTTTAAAGAGCTTGAAAGCGTCATCTATCATTTTATCCTTGAAAAGACTATCAATGATGGTGTTATATGTAAAAATATCAGGCTTGCAGTTTGTTTGTTCCATTAGCCTGAGCAAAGCAAGTGCTGTAACGTTATTACCGAACTTGCAAAGCCCTTTAATCATTGTGTTGTAAGTAACTACATCAGGTTCACAAAGTTTTTGTTTAATAAGCTTCTTGAATAGATTCTCTGCTTCAAGAATCTTATCTTCAAGGACGAGTCCGTCTAAGAGTGCATTAAATATGAAGACGTTGGGTGGAATAGCTCGCCTAAAGCAGCTTCCTAGGACTGCAAACCCGTCGTTGGTGCGATACAACTGACAACAACACTTGATTGCAATGCTCATAGAATATTCATTAACAGGGAGACCAAGGGAACACATTTGGTTGAAAAGATGAAGAGAAGAGGGAAAATGTTTCATTTTAGTAACAACATTCAACAACTGAGTGAACATAACAATAGATGGCAAAGGGCGTCTCTGTGACATTACATCGAACAAGTTGAGTGCATCATTCAAGTTGGTAATTTTATCAATCACAGAAGAACCATGCGAGTGAGTACCGTATTGTAAACCGAACTGGAAAGATGAGAAAGGGGAGATGGTAATAGAATTACCTCTGAATTTAATAAAAGCATGAAGAACAGAATTTGTGCGATTCATCATCGTCAAATGTTTGAGATTCTAGCCTATAGAATGGGTTCTTTATTTGTTTCGGTAAATAAATGAACACCAACGTTAGAACTGTTTTCAACTACCCCATTTCCGAAACTTTTTAACCCTGCGCGTTGCGGCAAGATCTCGTAAACCTATGCGAAGTACTAAGTTTACCATGACCAATATAAAATTTTTAAAAAATTAGATAAAAAGTGACAACTTTAAAACTTAGTGGAAGTGAAACAATTTTTTTATGTAAAGAGTAAATTACAACCGATATCCTTTAACTAAAGAAATTTCAGGCTCTGTCATTTATCTTATCGGTTTTTAACATTTTATGTCATTTAGCCTAACCTAGTTAAGTTTTTCTGGTTAAGTCTTGCTATGTCCCTCTCACGTGAGGGCAACATGGTCTTTTCATCTCAATTTTATAGGAAAAATGAAATAAATAAATCTCTTTTATCCCCTCCACTTTTTAGTCGATTGCTCCTTTTTACAGTTAATCCAAACAAAAATATAATGCATGGTTTGGAACTGGAATTATAAAATCAAAATAAAATATTTAAATAATGAAGTCTTATAAAACAATCAAAAGAACTGACCATTAGAATGGTCGGCTCAAATGCAAACAACTTCTTATGAAAACTACGATGGGATTAATAGATAAAGCTAAGATAATGTTGGAAGCTTACCATAAATTTCATCGATGTAGTTTTGTTCTGGTGCTTGTCGTATGTAGAAGGCACCCATTACAAGGTTTGATTCACGTTCATTTTTTATGTAGGTTTTTTATCGAAGAAGTTTTGAGAGAGCTAATAGCGATGGTTTTTTAGAGGAACTAGGTTTTGCCCGCCCGCGTTACGGGGCATTAAGCCGAATATTTCTTTCTCATAGCATGTACGTTTGTGTTTTAGTTACTTGTACATACTACTCATAACATGATCTAAAAAAATTACATTGACTAAACAAAGTAAAACAAAATACTACCATACTTTTGCTAAAAAAACTAAAACAATGTAAAAACTACCGCTTGGCATGGCGAATAAAAATTAAATTGAGCCAACCAATTAAAACAAAACACTAGCATAGTCTTGTAAAAAAAAATATTAAAACGAATTTTATACCGGGGGCAAAATCATAAATAAACACAAAAAAAATCATATCGATGTAAATCAACTTAAGTTTGTATCGACACGTAAATAAAAATAAAGACATAAAACTCGATTAAAAAGTATTTAGGAAGTTAAGGGGTTGTAAGAGTCAATGCTGAAAATTAAAGGGTAAAAGTAAAAAAGAAAAAAAAAACCACAAAAACAAAAGAAAGAAAAAGAAAACAAAATATTAAAACGAATTTTATACTGGAGGCAAAATCGTAAATAAATACATAAAAAATCATGTCGAAATGTAAATCAACTTAACTTTATATCGACACGTAAATAAAAATAAAGACGTAAAATTCGATTAAAAAGTATTTAGAAAGTTAATGGGTCGTAAGAGTCAATGCTGAAAATTAAAGGGTAAAAGTAAAAAAGAAAAAGAAAACCACAAAAAGAAGAAAAAAAGAAAGAAAAAGACAAAAAAAAGAATAAAAGGAAAAAAAAGAAAACACCACTGTAGCAAGGTGGTGTTGTCATTTGATATATATAATAATATGAACAATGAGATGTTATGAGATGTAAGGGAGGAATTGAAATTCATGTTAAATTGAGATGAAATGACCATGTTGCCCTCATGTTAGAGGCACATGGTAAGACTTAGCCAAAAAAATTTAACTAGGTTAGGGCTAAAGGACATAACATGTTAAAAATTAGTAACATAAAGAACAGAGCCTGTAATTTCTTTAGTTAAAGGACACCGGTTATAATTTAATACAAACGTAAACGACACCGGTTGTTATTTACTCTTAAGTAAAAGAAAAACAAAGTTTGGTGGTCAAAATAAAAGACACCAAAGCTACAATGGTGGACCCCCGCCTTTTACCTATCTCTACTTGTAACCATAGAACCTTGTATGGCATTTTTGTAATTAACTTTCAAAATATGGGTTATTTTTGTCTACTTTTTCTAAGAATCTACCTTAAATGTTATATATAGTAATGTTAACCGATAAAAAATTTAGGCGTTATGTGGTGAGAATTCTGTTAGTATTGGTTTGTTTCATTGAGGTATCGCTAAAGTACTGTTACTCGGTAACCGAAAGTAAATATCTAAGAAAATAAAGTCATGCAATACCTTATAAGGATATCACCATGTGTTTTACATCAATCGAAACTATAAAACGAAGATAGATAACGATTGCGATAGCACCGATCTGGTTACCGAAAGAAAGAAACATAAAAAGATATATGCTATATTTGAGCCGATTCGGTTCAACGCTAAGTGGCAATAATTTGATTGGTCGGCTCTGTTTTGGCTTTTGTTTCGACAATAACACTCCCCATATATATACAAATGTTTTAATTCTTGAATACTTATGTGTATTGTTTGATGCTTGGACTCGAAGAATTTCGCAAGTGGTGGCAGTCTAATTTACGATTGTTATTAGAATTGTTAATCTGTTTTTTATATATTAAAAAATTGCTTCGGGGTATTTGAAATTTATAGTAAATAAAATTAAGAAAAAAAAAACCCAAAACGTGTATTATATGATGTGCAATCTTCGTGGTGGTCTCCTGAGAAGCAAGTGTAGCCTGATAGTGAACAACTTAAGAAAGACCTTGAAAATTCAGAAATTACTCTATGATTTACTAAAGATGATTTGTATGTTGAAGGTGAATCAACAGGTCAAAATAGTGAAAGGCAAGCTAGTACAAACTACAAACAGTGAACCTGATAGCCAAGTCAGCCCCAGTCCAAGGCGATCTCAACGGGTACGTAAACCTAATACAAGATATGCTAATGTTGCCATTGTTGAAGATGTTTGGGCAGAACCTAGTTCGTTCGAAGAAGCTTGTTTGAAACAACAATGGTACCTAGCAATGCAGGAGGAAATGGAAGCCTTACATCGGAATGAAACTTGGGAGTTGGTCCCAAAACCTGATGGTGTGAAACCTGTAAGTTGCAAATGGGTATACAAGCTCAAACAGAAGCCGATGGGTCCGTGGAAAGGTTCAAAGCTAGGCTTGTGGTTTTTCCCAAGAGTATGGTGTTAACTATGAAGAGACATTCAGCCCCGTGGCTAAGTTAACAACGGTTCGAGTGTTGTTAGCCATTGCAATGAGTAAAGGGTGGTCGTTAGCGCAAATGGACGTGAACAATGCGCAACGATGGCACTTAAATGGAAATCTCTTTCCACTAACACGGGGCTTCCGATTCACCCGGTTCATACTCAGCTGTCTTCTTTTCACCTTGATCAGATTGCTTCGACTTGTCATTGTACCGATGTGAATTCCGGTATCTATTGCCTTGACCTTGGTTCTACCTTCCTTTGCTGTTTGCTGCAAACAAGGCTTTGTCTTCAAATTTTGGAGAAGTTTCAACGGTCAGGTTTACCAACTGTTTTGCCAAAGCCTCCTGGCTAGCCAACAGGTTCTCAAATTCACCTACCGACGGCTGAGTAGGCCACCCCTGTACCGCAGCAACATAACTCCGGTACTCCGGTTTCAACCCGTGAATGATGATGCGTTTCATCCTTGCGTCTCCAATCACTGACTCCCGATAAAGATCATCGATTTCTCTACACAAGGTTTTAACCTTATTAAAATACCGAGAAATTGAAATATTCTTTTGGGTTATACTCAACACTAAACAGCTCGTTTTCTAACAACTGAAGACGGGCATCGTTTTTCTTCGACAGGACTTCAGCTAAAGTATCCCACGTGGTTTTAGGATTCGTTGCATCCTTGATGTGTTCAAGGAGTTCTTCTTCCACTGTTGTCTTCAAGATGAGCATTGCTTTCCCGGCCTTGACTTTCCACTTCCATAGAGCTCCATCCTGAGTCTCTCTCGGGGGTTGCACGGTGTCGTTTCCTTGCACCATTTTCCATAGATCTTGCCCCTGCAAATATGAAGAAAGATACGTAGCCAGGTCTTGTAATTCTGGTTATTCAATTTCTTCACTCCACCGATCAATTGCAGGTCCGACATCTACCACTTGATAAACAAAGTGAATTAAATCAAAGCAAAAACTCACAACTCACAAACACACTTGTGGCTGAATGCCAATTTTCTGATTAAAACAATGGCAACGATTACAACTCGAAAAATGCAGAAACATAACAACTTTAAATAACCAGTCAAAGAGACCCACAAAGCCACTACTCCACTACCTAAAATAGCGGAACTAACTGACCCATTACTTGAAAAGAATAACACAAATAAAACACATGCTAGAATAGGGAAAACAATAGACAATCCAATGTGCATGTGATGCACACGTGAACCAGCAGCCTAAAACAACGTCATGGATGTTGCACATGCTTCAACATTATAGCCAAAAGGTTACGCCAAGCATATATGAACAACTAGACACAAGAAGACCAAATGGAATGGAATGGAATTTGGTAGGTATTTCCTGCTTTCTACATTTTGTAAGTTATTATCTTCATTTCTCATCCCACAATTACTATCTCAGTTTCACTCCCAGTCGCACAAGCTAGGATTGTTCAATAATTCTTTTGGCACAAGCTTACCTAACAGCTTAAGCATACTTCTATCTAGTAAACCAGCTGCGATATGATGTATTAACCATGATAAAGTCGAAGCATCAAGTGAGTAACCTCTACCATCCATTTCCTGTAAAAGCATCTCTACATCATCATAGTGCTTGTTCTTTAAACATCCTTGGACAAAAACACGGTAAGTAACATTATTTGGTAGGCAGCCACTCTCTTCCATTTTAAGAAACAACAACTTTGCTTCCCCCAATAGACCTTCCCGACAAAAACCACCAATCATCACATTATATGTCCTGACATCAGGTTTCAAACCTTTAACGCTTAGGCCATGGAAAAGATTCCTTGCAATGTGAAATTTCCCACATTTTCCTGCCCCGTCAATGAGGATAGTGTACACAACAATATCAGAATTAAGCTTGCTATCACCCATTAACTGGAACAAAGAGAGTGCCTCTTCTACTTGACGGCTGTTGCAAAGACCCTCTAAAACTATTCGATACGTGTTTTGGTCTGGAATTTGTCCTTGTGCATGCATCTCATCGAAGAGTTTGCGTGCAGCTACACACCGCCCAACCTTAAACAATCCTTGTAACATGGTGTTGTAAGTGACTACATTGGGATTTAAACCTTTCCCAGCCATTTCACGAAACATTTGCATAGCCTCTTCTATATTCCGATTCTTGCAATACCCATTCAATAAACTACTGTAAGTAACAACATTAGGAACCTCACCTCTCTCAATCATGATGTTGATAACAGCCTCAGCTTCTTCTACTTTACCTTCCTTGCAAAATGCATCAACTAATGCAGTAAAGGTTTGCACATCTGGAGAAATGTTCTCATCCTCCATTTCTTTTAGCAGCTTTGAGGCCTCATTCCAACGACCTAACTTACAGAGACCACAGATTAAAGAGTTGTAGGTGATGACGTTTGGTAGAATACCTTTGTCAGATACCATTTCTTTTAAGAGCTTCAAAGCATCATCCATCATTTTATCCTTGCAAAGACTATCAATGATGGTGCTATATGTAACAATACTAGGCTTGCAGTTTTTTTGTTCCATTAGCCTGAGCAAAGCAACTGCTGTAACGTTATTACCGAACTTGCAAAGCCCTTTAATCATTGTGCTGTACATAACAACATTAGGTTCACAAAGTTTTTGTTTGACGAGCTTCTTGAATAACATCTCTGCTTCAAGAATCTTATCTTCAAGGACGAGTCCATCTAAGAGTGCACTATATATGTACACATTGGGTGGAATAGCTCGCCTAAAGCAGCTTCCTAGGACTGCAAAACCGTCGTTGGTGCGATTCAACTGACAACAACACTTGATTGCAATGCTCATAGAAAATTCATTAACAGGGACACCAAGGGAACACATTTGGTTGAAAAGATGAAGAGAGGTAGAAAAATGTTTGATTTTAGTAACAGCGGTCAACAACTGATTAAACAGAACAACAGATGGAAGAGGGCGTCTCTGTGACATTTCATCGAACAGGTTGAGTGCATGATTCAAGTTGGTGATTTTATGAAGCATGGATCGATTTGTGGAGAAATTAGAGTGAAGAAGGAAGGATGTGGTGATTGAATTACCTCTGAATTTGATAAGAAGAGAATTTGTGAGATTCATGATCGTCGATTCGTGAGGAAAAAGGAGTTGATGCTTCAAGTTCAACCTAACTATCAAATGTTGGATTTTGTTATGAAACAAATGGATATATATTCCATATGACATTTCCACAAAAAAGATCGTAAATGATACTATAAAATGTGTAAATTGAATGCACGACGAAAGCAAGGGCAAAATGGGAAAGAAACCTTGAAATATACTGGCAAAGGTGTTTCCTTTTTGGACGTAGAAAGTAATGGGTATTTCAAAGCAAATCTTTAAATGATTTAAAAGATCAAATGAAGCATGATTGGCTCACCTTTATTAACATTGCAATTAGCTAAACCTCTAAGGGCTTCTTTGTCACGTAACGGTTCAAGTTTACTTGCTAACCATCTCAAAACAATACTTTTGCAATCGTTAATCACCCGAGTCGAGATATCCGACATACGTCGTATCCCCATTGCATCAAATTCATTAGAAACAGACGCAAGATCCTTGGCAGCTTCCGATATAGCATTTTGACACGTCTCCCGACAACACTCATTAACAAGATCAATCTTCCCACAACTAGCAAGAATCTTAGAAGTGTTGACCATTTTTTCAAACCCGTCAACATCTTTTACTGGGCAAGAAGCTTCGGTTAGGTTTGACGGACCAACGGAACAAATCTGCTGCAAAGTGTTATCCGCACCTTGACTCGTGAGAATTTGGTCAAAGTCAGAAAGACAGTGTTTAGCGTGAGTCGAGTTTAGCGAAAGTGTTTTGGTTTTTTTACTGGATTGACCAATGAGTATCACGAGAGTTGCTTCAAGTTGTGGACAGCATACTACATTGGCAAGGTACGGTGCAAATACCGTGAAACAATCAGTTGCAGTAATGCTCATCATGGTATCTATCGCATCGAAGTCTAGCGTACAGAGGCCTGGATTAAAAAAAAATATATATTTAAACAAAATGCTATTCATTATTTTTTTTAACTGGGTTGCTTCTGGTCATGTTTTATTACGGTCAAAAGTCACCCAAACGGTATTATAATGCGTAAAACCTTATAGATTACATTTAGTTGAAAATCAGTTATTGTTGAGATAGTATACTTTTTACAATCATATTAGTTAGAGTAAATTGCCATTTTAGTCCAAATAGATTTTTAAAAATATGTGTGTGTATGTTTTTCTAAAGAAATAACATTATGTATGTATAATTATTTGTTATTTATATGTATAAAGGGGTAAAAAGATTTTTGGATGAAAATGGCAAATACCAAACTATTTTAGTGAGCTGACCAAATTACCCCCGACTTAACTGAGATTTTTGACGGAGTTAACGAAATGGACGAAAATGACCAAAAATGGAAACGTCGGGAACCCAGGGAAGAAAAAAGAACTATTTGGACTAAAGTGACATTTTGGGCCAAACCTCAGGGACTAAAATGGCAATTAACTCTATTAGTTATTTACAAAAGGTTTATATTATGTACACCAATATGCCCATTAAGTATGCCACCACTAAACAAGATAAAGAGGGTGTGTGAAACGAACCTGATAACTTTGGGGCGGTGTTATTTGTGATTGTGAAGGGAGACGGTCCAAGAAGAGGATATAGGGGTTCAGGATTTCCGGTCTCGGGCAACAAGTTATCCGCTCTTTGATCAAATATTAGGGAGTTATGCAGTGAGCTGCATTGGGAGCCATTGAAACCTGTCCAAACGCTTGTGTGTCAATAAAATATACAAAAAATTTCCGTTCATGGCATGTTTTCAAGCTATATTTATATGCCAGTGGGTATATTAGATATTTGACTAATAGTCAGTCAAAACACTCTACGAAACAGAGTGACGTGCGTTTGTGGCACAATGGGCTTCCACTATACATATTAAAGATTATTACTTTCAACTTTAAAGTATATCATTTAAGACATTTAACTAATAGTCAGTCGAACACTTTGCATTTCATGAGAACAAAAGGAACCATGAGGATGTGTTGACATTATTTTTTAATCCATTCTCTAGGATAGCATCCACCACACGATATAGATATAAGTGTTAACAGCGACCACACAACTTGTTGGTATTTTTCGGTTCAAATGCAACGGGATAGGCTACGACTAGTTTGGAATTTGGATACAGAAAACATCACCAAATCAACCATAGGGCTGTGATTCAAAACTGGAAGCTACATATTCACCACTTCGGTTAGGACTGGACATCAACCATAGCATGTTGCATTTACATGGTCTGCGATCACAACCCATATTATCTCTATGTGGACTTTGTAAGCGGATCATCATGGCATCTAAACTAAAACGACGACCCAGGTCTACAACATAAACCATGTGAATAGGTTCAATAACTGACATACATAACTGGGATTCTGTAACATTTCGATATGTTACATTTGTAACAATTTTCATTCTTAACCTCTGTAGTTGACACTCACTAGGTTTGACTATAAAAAAGTCAAAAATGCACTCAAAACCCTAAAATCAAATAAGCTTCAACAACAAACAAATCTAAGCAAACCCCTTAAATCTTAAAGCATCCAATCAACTACCATTAACAGCTCAAACACATTCTCCTACAAAAACAATATAAATCACATTCTCAAACCCATGTTACATAAACAAAGAAACCCATCAATCCAACACACAGAATCAACAAATAGCTAAACCCTGAAGAAAAGATCCAAACTTTTTAGGTTTTATAAATACCCAACTGAGAAAAACCATGAAATCAAGCAAATAGAGTGACAAATTAAGACGGGTATTTGCTAAAACTTACAGAAAATCAGTACACGTGAGAAAATGAGCATGAAATTGAGCTTCTGAGCTTCACTTTCCCTCATGCTTGATGGGTTGGTTATTGTCGCCCTTCAAGAAATATGAATTTATTGTAACAAATTTGCAAAATAATAAATGAGTGAATTTAAAGAAAGATTGTCATAATTTTGTTGAGAAAAAGAAGGCGGTGATGAAACGGGAATATATAGAGCAAGCAAGTAGTTTGGTTGCAGCTGTCTATTTATTTATATGCCAAGAGCCCCACAAAAATATATAGTGTGTAGATGAAATATATGTTTGTTATTTTGGAAAATCACTAAAATAGCTAGGACCACGCCGTTATTTCAATACTAGCCGACTGACACCTCTCCACGAGCTGGTACCGTTCACTGACACGGCTTAAGGAGTTCTTTCAACGCAAACCAATTGTGATGCGGGTGAACCCGGTCTGGAATGGGATCCCGGTAGAAGATTACCCGAAGATTTGGATAATATTTTATTCCTTAATTATCGAGTCTTTTATTAGTTATCGTATCTTTTATTTATTTTGTTTATTCATGTTTATCTCTAAAAATTTTTAGTTTCTAGTATAAATAGGGGTCTAGGTTTTATTATTTAGTTAGCTTTTGATTTGATTATTAGTAAAAAGAACAATGTTCTTCAACCTTTTTGGTTCTTTTTATCGTCATTGATTATCAATTGTTCTTGAGCCATTTGATTGCACGCGAAACTGCATCAGGTGGTATCAGAGCTATGGTTTTATGATGCGGGTGAACCCGGTCTGGAATGGGATCCCGGTTGAAGATTACCCGAAGATTTGGATAATATTTTATTCCTTAATTATCGAGTCTTTTATTAGTTATCGTATCTTTTATTTATTTTGTTTATTCATGTTTATCTCTACGATTTTTAGTTTCTAGTATAAATAGGGGTCTACGTTTTATTATTTAGTTAGCTTTTGATTTGATTATTAGTAAAAAGAACAATGTTCTTGAACCTTTTTGGTTCTTTTTATCGTCATTGATTATCAATTGTTCTTGAGCCATTTGATTGCACGCGAAACTGCATCAGGTGGTATCAGAGCTATGGTTTTATGATGCGGGTGAACCCGGTCTGGAATGGGATCCCGGTTGAAGATTACCCGAAGATTTGGATAATATTTTATTCCTTAATTATCGAGTCTTTTATTAGTTATCGTATCTTTTATTTATTTTGTTTATTCATGTTTATCTCTAAGATTTTTAGTTTCTAGTATAAATAGGGGTCTAAGTTTTATTATTTAGTTAGCTTTTGATTTGATTATTAGTAAAAAGAACAATGTTCTTGAACCTTTTTGGTTCTTTTTATCGTCATTGATTATCAATTGTTCTTGAGCCATTTGATTGCACGCGAAACTGCATCAGGTGGTATCAGAGCTATGGTTTATCAAATGGCTCTACGTGGAAAAAAAGAAACTTTCGTTCGTAGATTCGCCGCCGGAGGCAACGACGGAGTTCCTTTTAATCCGCAAGGATATGGTGATCATTCTCGTAGATTCGCCGCCCGAGGCAACGAGATTGTGGACCATGAAAACTTTCGTGAATCATGTGATGGTTATCATCCTCGTAGATTCGCCGCCCGAGGCAACGAGGATCCTGACCTTATCTATGATTCTTCTCCCGTGTATGATGAATATGAGGACGAGGAGTGGTATTCTTGGGTTACCGGTGGTGATCGAAACTTATTGGGAGATGAATCGGGTTTCAAAAGTCGTAAGGTTGGTGTTACAGCGGTAGAAAACGGTGATGATGCGGTTGCTCACGGTGGTCCTGCGCAGGCCATGGTGGTTACTGGTTGTGATACCTTGGTCAGGGGAGGTCCTTTGGTGGACCGAAAAATATTACTGGTTAGTTTTATCAATTTGGATATTGCTAATTGCATAAAATTATCTCTAGTGAAGGTGAGAATTCAAATTGGAGATGGTTATTATTTTAATGGAAAAAGATCACTTGTTGATAATAAACTTTCCGATTATTTTGATGGCTATACACGTGAAGAGCTATTATTTTCAAAAATACAAATGAGAGGGTCCAATCAGAATGCTAGGATTATTGTGATAGGTTTGACTAGTAAACCTCTTTTATCGGAAGTTCAAATAGAAAGAAATATTAGCAAAGAAGTAGGTGAAAGTGGAATGGAATTAGATGGGCCGCATGTTGCTGCTGTTCACATGAAAGTCCAAAAGGTTGGACAATTTAATTTCCCTAGTTATTTACCAAATAAAGGGGCAAAAGAGATTGAATCGAACAATACCCAATTCGACCCAGGTTGTTCATGTCAAGAGCCAGGCGTAACGAATCTTGAAAAGAGTTTAATCCCGCTGCTGCTTAATATCATCGGGCCTACGAGTATAAATACAATTATGGTTAAGTCAAAACTGAGTGATCGGCTTGTGGGATGCTTGGTTCGAAAGCAAAACTCGAGGACGAGTTTTTTTGAAGACGGGGAGAATGATGCGGGTGAACCCGGTCTGGAATGGGATCCCGGTTGAAGATTACCCGAAGATTTGGATAATATTTTATTCCTTAATTATCGAGTCTTTTATTAGTTATCGTATCTTTTATTTATTTTGTTTATTCATGTTTATCTCTAAGATTTTTAGTTTCTAGTATAAATAGGGGTCTAGGTTTTATTATTTAGTTAGCTTTTGATTTGATTATTAGTAAAAAGAACAATGTTCTTGAACCTTTTTGGTTCTTTTTATCGTCATTGATTATCAATTGTTCTTGAGCCATTTGATTGCACGCGAAACTGCATCAAATTGGAACACGACACGAGTCCGACAAACTTCTGAAACGGCTTAATATGCTGAAACGGCTTGATATACTGAAACGGCTCCAATCAGATGAACCGGCTTGGGTCACCTCAGACGTCTCGAACAGTGCCTGTGACGGCTTGAGCACTTGCCGGAAACGGCTCGGCTTGAGCACCACCGTAAACCACCACCACCCTCACCGAGCACCACCACCCTCCACCCACCACAACCACTACCTAGATTACTATAGATGCGACGGAGTTTGTTGAGTTTTTTATTGTGAAACCGGTGGTTGATGATGAGTTTGTTGAGTTGATTGAGTTGCTGAACGACGATAAAGACTTGAACTTCGATATGCACATATGCTTCATGGAGGTGAGGGTTGTGGAGGGTGGAGGGTGGTGGTGGTGCTCGGTGAGGGTGGTGGTTGGTTGCAGGGTGGTAGTGCTCTGTGAGGGTGGTGGGAGGTAAGGGTGAGGGTGGTGGTGGTGCTTGGTGAAGAAGATGAAGACCGAGAGTAGGGTGGGAGTGGTGAAGAAGAAATAGGGAGATGAGAGAGAGAGAGAGAGAGAAAGAGAAAGAGGAGATAAAAAAAAGAAATAGGCTTATGTCTTGAGCCGGGTTGTAATTCGTGAAACGACATTTTATGGGATGTCAACGGGCTATTTTTGAAATTTTGACAAAGTCTTGGCTAAATTCGTGATTTTCCCTTGTTATTTTCTTCACTAGAAAAAAAAAAAGAAAATATTATGAATGTTTAATAGATGTGTTTTTAAACGGTTGTTGTGTAGTGATCGAATACGATTAAGAGTAAAATGAGAAACTTAAAATGATGTTTAAAAGTCTGCATTCTTTTTAGGATAAACAAGAAAAGAAAGATAGATATTTTTTTTTAACTAACAGGTCTTTGGCTTAATGATATCATGTGTGTAAAATAGTACCATTTGAGGTGGTGTAAGCAGGTTCTAAAAAAGTGTATGTGGAGGGCCGAGTTGAACCGGATTCTTACCAGTGATGCTTTGCCTAAGTGTAACATTGTTGTGGAGAACCAAAGGTGTTTGTTTTATGATCAAGCGGAGGAGTGACGTGCTTTAAAATATACATATTTTTATATAAATATTCCTACACTTTTGAATAGCTTAATGATCGTTTGTTATTAAATTCCATTCATAACTGATTCATATTTAAAGTTGAATGATTTTTAGTAAAATGAGCTAAAACGATCAAGTTGGAGCTAAAATAAATATTAGTATTCATCAATCATAAATAAAGTTGTATAATATTAGATTGGACTAACACATATTTACAATTAGTAATGCATGTAGTATGATAGGTAAATATGCTAGTGTTTGGTTTTGGATACTAAATGAGAAAAATATATGATTGACATTTGGTTGTAGGTGTGCTCGAGAAACAGGAAATAATAAAATATCAAAAGAGATTAAAATGGGTCATGACAAATAAAGAGAAGAGAGGCATAGGGGGTACACCTATTATTGTTTTCGAAATCCAAGATATACATAGAGCAATTGTTATTGTTTTCGAAAAAGGAGAGTTAGACAGAAGACATTAGTGGGCCGCCAAAATCACAGCATGTTTACGTGGAAAAGGGTATTGGGCTTTGAATGGTAATTAAATTAAACTAGGGTTAAAGATCCGCCCGCGTTGCGGCGCGGGTGCATCGTAAACATTGAATAGATTAGTCCAAACATTATATGATGCATTAACCATATGAAAACACACATTTCGACGTATCTAGTTGAACTCAGTGTAACCTGTATAAGCATTGTCATTGGATCAAACGTAAAGTAAATGAAATTCATATCGAACAATAACTTGAATTTATACGAAAACGTACATAAAAATATGCACGTAAAAATTGTTTCTTTAAACGAAAACGTATTATATTTGACTTGACTCGTCTATAAAAAAAGTTTACGTCGGAATGTAAAAGAAATCATATTTATACATACCCGTACATAAAATATGCACGTAAAAATAGTTTTTAAGTGAAGGAAGTATAGGGGTAAACCGAAACAAAATATTAGTAAAAAAATTAATAGGTTAAAACCGTTCGTAAAACCGTGCCAAGTAGCACCAATGCAACAACGGCATCGACTCTCAACATCGTAAAAATAAAATAGATAAAATGGTAAAAATTACATTGAACGAAAAGGAGACTAAAATTGTTGAACCATACACACCCGTTACAGTGTGTTAATGCGAAGAAATTAACCGGAAACGTAAAACGTAGAAAATAACAACTTAGTTGATCTAGGACCCGCCCATTGCGGTGAAGTTTTCAAAAGGGAAAAAATGGACGCGTTGCGACGGGTCTGTCAAATATGAGAAAATAGAGCAAAAACGTTGAAACTCACATGCACGTCACTACATGTTAACTCGCAAAATTTAGAACGAAACGTAAAACGAAAAACTTGCGAAAGATAAAAAGTATGGGGACCAAAGTTGTAAATAATAAAGTGTTGTGTTCAATTCAAAAGATGAAAAGTTTGAGTTAAAAGTAAAAATTCAAATAGGTTAAAATGAAAAAGATAAAACTTTAAGGTTGAAAGTGGAAATCAAGTAATGGGTTAAAATTTAAAAGATAAAAGTTTAAGGTAGAAAGTGGAAAATCAAATTTTTTTTTTGAAAAAAGCCCAAAGCATAGAGTACAAGTGATGATGCATAAGAAAGTTGTAAATTTATATATGGGATAATATGTATTGATGATATCTAAAAACCCTACTCAGCGACATACATATATACTTTGAACGAAAAAGAAAGGGGACATAGACAATAACAGAAGGTGACGGCTGAACAGTTCTACGAACAAGAAAGGGCGATCAAGACAAGAGAAAAGAAAAGGATTGGTTCGGGTTCAAGCCGCGATCAAGATTAAGTCCGGGTTTGATATTTATTAGTATTCAATTTTGTTAAGACTTTGTGTTTTCAGATTTGATACTATGTTTTATTTATTATTTGAGACTTATTTCTTTTTAACGACTATGATTCTTGGCTAATCTTTCATGCTACCTGGGTTTAGATGAACTTGATGATTGTAATGGATTTTGACATGATTATAGTTATTTGATGTGATTTACATAACTTTTCTTTGATATTGATCTTGATATTGCATGTTGGTATGTTTTGGTTATTTTATTAGTCAATAAATTCAGCGGTTTAGGCACGTAGAAATTCCCCCTAGACTTAGGATTTAATTTAATTCATTGATCTTAGGATTTTCGGGTTGAATATTGTGTTGAGAAATTGACCAAGTTGACTAATAACTGAAACCACTATATTAAAACTTGCATCCTCATCTTGTGACTCGAAAGACGATTAGGGTGAACTAGGTTATTAGCTAATTATTGGTGGGTAGATTGGGTGACCGATAGCTCGGGCTCGTTTATTGCATGGTAATTAAGGTTTCCTAGGATTTCAATTATCAAAGTTGGGTTTGCTTTGCGATTCTGGGATCTTCTCTTAACATAACTGTCTCTGAGGTCAAAAGGATTCTATTTTCGTAGGATTTGGTATCGATAGCTCGAGCCGGTTCGTTCTAGCACTTCACATTTAGTCTTGCTTCTTCATTTGGGACATCTCTAGCGGGGGGGTCAATTGAGGGAGTAGGATATTTAACCATTGTCACTGTCAGAGTAGCATTGCATGATTCTAGGGATTCGAAGCCTGGGTAGTTCTTTATCATTATTGTCTGCTTCCTGTCATTTCACCAATCTTGCTTGCTTGTTTTGTTCTCTTGTTTATTCTCTTTAGTAGAATTAGTGAGTTAAAACCTCAAAATCCAAACAAATTAAAACCAGTTAAGTATTAGTTGAGTCAGAGTCTAGTTTAGCGTCGCTAGTGTCTCGTGGGTTCGATACTCGGACTTCATTAGGCTTTACTACGTACGATAAGTACACTTGCCTGTCAGTGGTCTAGCATTTAGAGAGTCTTAGTATATAAATTTAAAACTAGGGTGTCTATATTAGGTTAGTAGTTTATATAGACCATAATTTGCACATCAAGGAGTCAACGGAACACCTTCTTTCAGGTTGCTCCATTCCTGTTGTGTTTGGCAGCAAGTGGCATCTTGGTGCAAAACTAGCTTGTTTGTGGCTTTTTCAATCAGAGACCTGTTGAGCATGGTAGAGTTTGAAGGTGGCAATGATAACAAGGAGGCCTTCCATGGTGTTATGATGGTGGAGTGCTGATCATCACACCCCGACCTGTGACGAATTATCGATCGTGACATTATAATTGTCCATAGCTCATGACACATATTAAATCTTTAAATATTATTTATATCAAAACTAAAAGATGTCACATAATCCAAATAATCCGTACAACTTCAAACAAAGTCCAACGACATAAAAATATAAACAAATCTCGTTTAATCAATTATGGCACGTCCTATATGTCCTCGTCCTTATCTTATCAAACTTGTTCACCTTTAGATCTACTCATTGTTTGTGTTAGCTTTGATCTGCGAAAAATACAACACGAGAAAGAGAACTTCGAGATAAGAGTGTGACCTAAATATATATAATAATGAAAAATACCAACAACCAACATGTAAATAACTATATAAATTAATTCATATGTTTTGATGATTTTTGTATGAGAAATATATCTATCAATTATTTAATTTTATTATTCACAAGGTACGTCTTGTTTCACCATGGTTTCGTAAATCCCAAAAGACCTGGATGAGATCGGAGATCGTCACCTCTTAGAAGGTTAGGAGTTTTCTCGACTATATACCTTTGCAAATATTTTTTGTAAAAGTAACTTATCGATTATTATTAGTTCCATAATTTAATTAGTCTTTTTTATTACAAATAATTAAATCGAGATACATGAACATTATTATAAACATTTCATAACTAGTATATCTCTCTAAAAAAATCAGGTTAATATTTATAAACTTTTATTTTCATGATTTCCATATTTTTATATTATTTTTATAAATTATAACATAATTAAAACATGAAATAAATTCAAAAGATAACCAAAAATTCTGAAAAATTAGGAGATCTAATCTAATATGTTTATGAACAGTGAACAACTTCCAATTTCGCAAAACACGAAATTAAAATCAAAAACCTAGAAATTCAAGATTCAAGAACACTAAAATACAAGGAATTTAATTCGGATTTTGGATGCTTTCTATCACAAAAATTGATAGAGGGGTTTTGTAGATCTAAAAAACATTGAGTGAAATAGACACAAGAAATACCTCATTTGATAAGAATTGAACGAGATATAAAAAGATGAAGTTCCAAGCCCTAGGATGTGTTCTTCAATGAACTCATGAATCACAAAGAGTATTGAACGATTTAAGAGTTAGGGTTTGTGTTTTAGAAGTGGAGCGGTCGTTTAGGATTAATGGGAAGTGTTATAATAAACAAATTTTATGATATAGAAATTGGGCATCTTCTTGATTTTAATGGAGATTTGAATTAGATGCTAATTAGGAAGTTATAAGGTGTACTTGGACGTTTTAGATTGTGTATTAGGGTATAGACTTAATTGGGGTAAATTATAATACTAATAAGGTGGACAGCGTGCATCTTTTGGAAGGAATTGTTATTGTCGTTTGAATGAGGTTTTCAAACAATGGGCATTATTGTTTGGTTTTGTAAACAAAATGGTTTTATTATTATATGTGTTTTATATATAATTAAATTAATTTAGCTGCTTAACTCATTTTTCTCGTATAACTCGAAAAAACGTTTTATAGAATTACGAAAATACTATTAAGACGAGCTTGTTTTTCTCTATCTTATGACCTAAGTTTCATAAAAAAATCTAACTAGGGTCAAATTCTTATTATTACGTTGCGGTTCTGTACCGAATTTTCAAAACGGGTCCATTTTTGGCGGATGTTACAGTCTCCCCTACTTTTGAGAATTTCTTCACGAAATTATGAGGAAACCACTCGAGTAGGATGGTATGTAGGGTTTTTTTCATAGGTTTAAGTGATATACGTAGTAATAGCACAAGGAACACTAATCTCAAGAACAGATTATTCCTAAGGAACGTTAGGTAATAAGTGTTAAACACGAGTCTTAAAGAGATGGAAGGTATGCTCAACTAAATGAAAGTCGGGTTTAGATCTTGATTGATGCGGTAGCGTTCTTGGTAAGGGTTGAATACCCTGCTAGAGGAATTGCTTTTTGATGCCATAGATGTAGGGGTGAAGTGTGTTAATGATAGTGCGTGAGATAGCCTTTCATAAGTGATACGAGTATTACATCATGGAGCCAAAAAATGGCATATCGAAGATGGATTGTGGCATAAGAGAAAATCCCTGTCCCAAAGATGACTTGTAACTCGAGGGAGTTGGCAAATTGAGTCGTATGACATACTCAATGATGCCTAAACTGCGATTTGTGTCACAACTTAGGATTTTGAAAAGAAATCTCCTCATGAAACGCCACATTGATAGAATTAAATACGTAATGTCACAAAACTTGAAACGCCAAACATATAACCACACAAAATCTTTCATGATTAGTTTAACATTGCTTTTGATAATTTGTCAGAAACACTTATATATAGGAAGTACCATCGGCGTATCCACCATGTCTCTACCAAACTCTCATCCACATCGTTATTTGAATCATGACTAACTAACGATATAAACAATACTTACACAGAACTTCTCATGACCAGTCTAACGAGGCTTTTAATAGTTTGACAAGGACACTTATATATAGGAAGTACCAGCGGCGTATCCACCATGTCCTTATCAATTTTTCATTGGCTTTGTTATAGAGTCATGATTGATTCTGTGTGACGACTCGACACAAACTTACTACTAAATAAGCATAATCAAATCCATAACAACCAATGTGTAACAAAATAACGATGACGTCACGTCCTTAACTTTTATAAGTTAAGTCGTGACACGACCCTGTCCCTTGCTGTTCAAGTCATGAAATTGTATGAAATGAGATGTAAATTGTGAAACAATGAACTAATAGTGGTGGCCTTGTTTCTTGCGGGTCAAGCCGTGAACTAGTGGTAATGCGAAACTACAATAATATAAAACATCAAAAATGTGAAACATCAATAATAGTGCAAAAAGACAGCGACACGAATTAATAATGGTTGAAATTTGTGGTAGCATCACATGTCAGGGCATGAGATGTTTATGATGATAACATCGGAAGTGTGACAACAACACAAGTTAACAATGGTATAAAATAAAATTTAACAAAGTATGGATTGATGCTAATGCAACATCAAGAAATGTCAATACTATGGAAGGACCAAACATTAGGTCGAATGACGAGTGCAACGAAATTGCAGCAATGACCTTAACATCTACAAGTTATGGAAACGAATCAAACAACCATAGAAGGTCATAAGATAAATTATTGAGTAAGTTTAATGTTGTCGAAATGACAGTTTGGAGGTTCATCTCAGGTGATGAAAAGGTAGAAGGATAAATTCCAGTTTTACTAAGAGCTTTTATTTGTTTTCAAAAAGTGTTGTATTAACCCTAACGTTGCTAAACATATTCACGTTTATTGCATTTTGTATACTTGATTCTACATTTCACTAAGTGTGAGCTATTAGTAAAAAAAATCCATTAAGTTTAACGTCTTCGTGTGCCCTTGACTCGAATTTGGCGAGCTCTGGTCACATGTTACGAAAATAATTAGGGTTGTAATACTCGGTGTGTTTAGGACCACTATGTTTTTATGTGTTAAGTGTGTTTTTAATCATGTTTTTGTGTTTATTATTGATTAACAAGTAGAATAGGTCATATTGATGTGTACAATATTTTTTTATTTTTTTTATTTTGAACCCTTCGTATACGTGAAACTCTCGCTTCACGCTTGAAGCTTCGCTTAAAGCTTGGAACCAAAACGCTTCGGAATGACTCACACTTTTTTAACATTTTATTTGGTCATGAAATATAATGAAACCAAATACATTAGCAACTGAAATGGATCCCTTTGACCTGTAATCAAATTACTGATTTGAATGCCAACTACTATATCAAATACCACATCCATTTAACTGAAAACCCCACCTTCACACCCCATCATAGCCAATCATCTCTGACCTCCTTTATTTGCACATGTTCCAAAATGGTTTGAAGCTGATTCCATTCCACCATTTCAGGCGCCAATTGAGGAGTGTGTTTGCACCTGACCCCCCTGCACCCACTCATCAGTCCAGAACAGCAGAACTGCATCTTATCGCCTTTACCCACGTCACAAACCAAGCACTCGTTCAAATCTAGATAGTATCCAAATAACAGGAAGGCTACAATATTTATACAAAGATGTTAAAAACGTGTCACAAAAAAACTTAAAAACCATACAAGCAAGAAAAATCATATCTACTCAGACAATTATGGTGTTTTGTTTTCCAATGGCGTTTAGATAATGATGAGACTTTTTTGTTTTATTTTCATTGCACATTGTTTTAAGCTTTTTTTTGATATATTATAATAGTACTTGTTCAAAGTAATTTTATTATAGTTTGGTAGTTTTTGGGGCGTTTTATGGCATGATGGCGTTTTACAAGCATTTGCTCGCTTGGCGTTTTATTATAGTATTAATGTACTTTGATGTTTCTTGTCTGAAATTACATAACATACAACATATAAAGAAAATAAAAAAAACAAATAGAAGCAATTTATGATCTAAATCTTCAGTGTCATCGGTCTCTTTCTTCTTTTGAAACTACAAGAACTGTCACAAATAAATGACGTTTTGGGTTTGGCGTGGTTTTTTTTTTTCATGTGTTGAAGTGTCTTTGTGGATGTTGAAGTGTCTTTGGCGTGGTTTTTTTTTTCATGGTTTTTTTTTTCATGTGTTGAAGTGACTTCAGTGTCATAGATCAACCCCGTATGGGTGGATGCTATCTGCCCGTCATCTTCATTATAATCATCGAGGCCAAAGTAGCATTTACACTGGGATAGGTCTCTTCTAATCATCCAAACCTTCTTCAAGAACAAAGAAGACAAAATGACATATGGGTGTCATCAGTCCCTCTTTCTTGAATTTTGTCCATCTCATGCAGCAAAATCTTACTACACTCACCTAACAAATCATTCAGCGAAACTTCATGCAGAACATTACTGAGTATCAAAGAAAAGATGTTTGCCATCGTTGTATTTTTTGGCGTTTTACATTGAGTCGTATTTTTTAGGAACCAGTGTTTTTTTTTTTTTTGTGTTTTTTATGTGATAAACGGAAGGTGGTGAGATGTTTCTATTTATAGGATTTTTTGGCGCGTAGTTTAGGCGGGATATTATTTTATTTAAAAATATAATTAACATTTATCTGGATGTAAGGCTTGGCGTTATATATTATGGCGTTTCACATTTTGTGGCGTTTTTGTAGCCTGGGAGCTTAAATAAAAACACAGAAAAAAGTACGCAGTGATAAAATTGGCGTTTTGTATTTATTTGGCGTTTTATATTTCAACGGCGTTTTATGTGAGAAATGATGTTTTACCTTTTTTACCCTTAACGAAGCGTGTCCACGTAATAAAATTGATGTTATTTATGAAGTCCATAGATTGTTTTTATCGGACGATCGATAACCGTTCTCACACTTTTCACCGTTTTCTCTAAATCCTGACCCTAAAAACAATGTTATTTGATCCCAATGTTTGTTTGGTTGTGTTTAACATTTTTCAAGTTTTGACTTTTGTTCAATTTCAAACTCTACATCGCTTTCTGGAGAATTATACGCAAATTGGTGCGTAAGCGTACTCAGTTTAATGCAACAAATACTCCGGAACATCAACATATACTCAACATACCTTAAATAACCTTTACATAACTTAGAAATAAGTTTTGAAGGCTTTGGTATAGCAAAAACAAGTTAATTCGCTTACAGGGACTAAATTTGACAAACTGCGAAAGTATGTCAATTTGAACTGTAACGAACATTCCGGAACATGCCCATAAGTTAAATATACCATAAATATCATTTAAATAGCTTAGAAATAGACTTTGAGGGGTTTGGTATGCTAAAATAAACTTTTGGATCATTCAGGGACTAAAAGTGTCAAAAAGTGCACAAGTTTGCAATTTCGCGCATAACTTACGTTCTGAATACATCCGGACATCCAAAAATTTATGTAAGCATCCTTACATTATGCCTTGATGTTTGGCATGAGAAAAATCCATTCGTTGCGTCATTTGGATCGTCTTTCGCACTTATGCGCATTCTGTCGTAATTAAGCGAACATCGCGATCGTACAGCCAAACGAACCGACACCTGACATATTTTTGAGCATGTTTCATGTCCACAATGTTTATGCATCATTTTAGGGCCTTAAAGTTGGCTTTACGGGCCTTAGAAGTGTCGGAAATGGCTTAAATACACAACAGGGACCTAAACTGTAAATTCTGAAACTTGGTTTCTGATCAGGACCCTCAGGCGGGGCGCATAAAGGTAAGGGCAACCCTTACGCGGGCCGCGTCAGACATACAGATCAGATAAGATCAATTAGTCAGCAAATTTCAGCTGATTAAACCACAACCACATGATTTCACTTGCCCTTTCAGCTCACTAAGGGTCATTTTCAGTAACCACAACTTTTCGACAAGTGTACGCACGAGATTCGACCACGTTTTTCAAGAAACGATCCTAACGGTTCGGGAAATACTATAAATACCCCACCCCCATTCTTGTTAAAACCCACAAAAATCTGATCTAAGCTCTAAGTTGGAACCTTTGTTTCATACCTGAGCTATTTTGATCTAGATTAGCATTCGGGGACCCTTCGTAAGTGTTCTTTCGTTCTTTTATTCGCTTTTCGAGTCCGAAAGTCAACGTTTTGTTGACTTTCTGCATTGACCAGCCTATGGTCAACACGAAGTTCATTGGAACTTCATAACGTGAGCGTGATCACGATGGTTATAGTCCATGGCGACTATACCTACTGATTACCACGTTATCTAGGCTCAGTGACGAGTCGTAGTTTCGGCCAAAATGCGCATTCTTGCGTATTTTGTAACCAAACTACTTGTGAGCATCAAAGCCGTTTGTTTTGATGCCAAACCTGTTTTCTAAACTTAATTAAGCATGTCCTAACATGCTTAGCTCGTCACTCTTAGTATAGTGCTTATATAGGGTCGTAAGGTAAGCGATCTAAACCATCGCTTATACTTTCGAACCTGACCCATTTGGTCGATCATTAGGATCCGACCAAACACATTAGGTGACCATAGCGGTAATCTTCCGAGGTTATACCTTGTGGTCACAATGTTAGGCGTTCCAAACGCGTTCTACGCGGACGACACGTTAAGGTAGCATAAGCTACCTAAACGGGTCGTAATGGGCCGTAAGCACTTAGGTTAGGTTTCATTTTAGTATGTAGGCTTTGTTAAACCATACTACACGAGTCTCCATACTCGCTTGGTTTATGAACCCGCATACTATCCAATCTTCCGATTTAGGTCCGGTATATTAACATAGCTACCTATTAGGTGCCGTTTGATATTCCGTGATCTCTAGCATTGTTTGGTTATTATACAAAGAACTTCAAAGCAATCTCAGGTGAGTACATTGAACCCCTCTTTTACTGTTTTCCAAACTGTTTTGGGGTGAAACACATGTGCCTACTTGTTACTTTCATGCTTTCCTGTTTTCACATCATATACTTGCTATGTTCGTTAGTACATTATAGTACATGATTTCATTACATTTCATGCTATGTATGCCCATTGTGTGCGTACTTAGTACATTGCTTTACATTACATTTCATGCTATGTATACCCATTGTGTGCGTACTTAGTACATTGCTTTACATGACATTTCATGCTATGTATGTCCATTGTGTGCGTACTTAGTACATTGCTTTACATTACATTTCATGCTATGTATGCCCATTGTGTGCGTACCTAGTACATTGTTTCACATTACATTTCATGCTATTTATGCCCATTATGTGCATACTTAGTACAATTGATTACATCACATGCCTTCATTTTGGTATGACATTTGGTTTGTTTAACATGGAACAATACATTCATTAACATTGATCACGCCATTCGTTAGTAGGTAGTGGTACCATAGGAATTGACAACTCCCGTTCCGGACATCCTAGGTTTGTTTGGATGAAAGGAATGACCGAATTCGATATACATAACTTAGATAAACCATTAATTTGTTTAAGGGTTTATCGCCACAGTCTCAAGGCTTGGATGTATGCATTTTCACAATACCGCATAAATGTTAATATCAGTAGAGCATGCATTGTTCCACAAAACATAACGTTGATTTAAACCATGTTTTACTTCAACACCTTGTTTTGTGCATTTTACATATGGTTTAGTTGATACATCTCACTTACCATACAAGATATATTTTGGGTACACATTACATGATCTACATTAAACATAAACATTTTGACATTGATATACATACATGGCGGTTTACATTGAACATAGACATTTCGACATGGTTTACATTGAACATAGACATTTCGACATGGTCTCCACAATAACACTTGACAATTGATTTATACATGAACAATTTACATGGTGGTTGGGTTGGGTAAATGGTTGGAGTAACGTGACGTATGTAATATGATACAAACATGGTGGATACGCCGCTGGTACTTCCTATATATAAATGGTTGTATAATATTACATATCGTAGCATTATCTAAGTCATTTCAGTTTAGACACATTACATTTTACACAAATAACATACTCTTCACAAGACATTATTTTTGCAAACAACTTATCTTATTCAACTCATTTTACTTGGTTACTCGTTTAACCTTACACTTATCTATACATATCATCTAATATTATCGTTTTTCAAATGGTTTACAAAGCAAGACAAATTACAAGGTTCATGACTGACTGTTATTAAACATTTCTTTAAACTCAAGTCATGAATCCCATTTTCACAAAACCTATGTATCTCACAGGCATTTTTATGCTGACGTACCTACTTTCACATGTGTTTTCGGGAGCTATTCCATAGGATGATGATCATGACACTAGGGCGGACCTGTGCCTTAGAGAATAAAAACAAAATGAAGACAGACTAGTTTAATTATGTTCTGAACTCTTTGTTTTCCTGTTTAAGACAATGTATTACGCTTGTTTAATAAATAAAATGTAACTTTGATTTCCATGGTTATGAAACAATTAATTATGTCCCAACACTCCCCGGCGTTTCCGCCGCGGTTGCATGTTATACGCGGCCGGGGTGTGACAATATATATCTAGAGTGAACACTAGTGTATTTGTAAACTGAGTGAACAAATCCTGGTCATTGATTTACATCATCAAATTGAAAAATACACCGGTGTATTTTTGTCAACAAGTGTATTTTCATCAACAAATCCTGGTCATTGATTTACACTTGTGTTTACACTTATGTATTGATAATCAAAGGCTAGGATTTGTTCACTAGTGTTCACATTCAATGGGGTTGTTCACAAACTTATAAGAAATTATGTGTAAATTTTGAAGGTTTAAACAAAATTTGGTAATAAGTTGATTTTATAACATCATTTAAAGATCTTTATATAAAAACAAAAAGTAAATGTATTTATTTAATTTCTACCAGTTGTGTTGCACACCATCTAACTTTGGGGCAATTAGTAAGTATTTTTTTTAGCCATTAACTCAAACACTTGCCCACCTTTGGTTTAACCATCCTGTGATTTTGGTTTAACCATCCTGTGATTCTGGAAAAAATTAAACATTTATTTGCAATGCTACCCATAGAGATATTAAAGTTTCATACTCCTGTAACAAATGTAAAATGTCATCTTTCAAACATTGTTGAAGTAGGTTAAACATTTTTCTTTATCTTTCATAAAACGGTCGATTACTTGTGGGAATCTGAGAGATTTTGACCTTTTCACTGTATTCATTTCTCGGAACCCTGTATTCATCTTCTATTTCCATCCATGCTTCTAACTGATTTGCTTAAACATACGTCTCGAACCGATTGACCCATTCTGGATAATCTTCCACAAAGCAACTTCAGAGGTTTGTTTGTAATACCCATCATGTTCTCTAGGTTCAGGTTTTAAACAAGAGGTGTTGAACTCCCTGCTGCAAAAGCATTAATGTCTCCTAAATCCATGATGAACACTTTAACAATTTTCATACAAACCAAACGTATAACTTCCAAGCGTATGAATCAATCCAAGCGTATAACCCTGTGCGTAGAACTCTTCTCTTGCATGACTTCCTCAACGTATGACTAATTCAAGTGTATGACTCTTTCACTCACACTCATGCGCGCATATGAGCTCCTACGTTTGGACTCCTACGTGAGCACGACTCCTGCACACAAACCCATTTTTTGCAAGAATTTTGATCATCTGGATGTGAAAATGGATGAATCTGGGTGTAATCTTCTGATATGTTGTTCAAAAATGAAATGGAAAGGTCTATAAAGAAATTAAGAACTTTTTGACCATGGAATCTCTTCAAATGATGAAAAACAATGTTTTTTTGCCCAAAATCTTCAACTCTAAGCATGTACACAAGTATATATCCTCTTCGTAGCTTTGATACCACTTGTAGGAACAGTTTTGATGTGCAAATAGACTTGAAATATGCACAATGCATATCTACGTCATCATTATAAGTGCGATATTCAAATAACAATGATGCACAATGCACTAATGAAGTACTCAAACGTGTGTAGGACTCCTACGTATGTGTGAGTCCTTTTACATTTAAATTCAAACATAAATTAACTTATACGAACGTGGTACCTATAAACACTGACAAGTATAAAAGACTCAGGAATTAGACATTTATTGTACTAACAATTCCACTAGTTTTGGTTTCCAATACTTCAGTCTTCTAAGTTGACTTGTTGACTACTCTTTGGTGTTTAGCTTTGACTTATTTGCCAACACTATAACATCCGCCATAACTAGATCTTAGAACCTGACCCTTTGTAACCCGGACTCGAACCGTAATAAATTAAAGTATGAATTCCTTTATTATTACTTGTGATTTTTAGTTGTTATTTATTACTTTGTTTCTTGTTGTTGCAATATTATATTAAGTACAATATTTAAATTAATATCATCACACGTCAACCGATGGTGATGATCCCAAATGATGGTCCATTGTTCCAAACGAAGGTCCATCGTAACCAAATGAAAGTCTAAACCAAGGTGGTTATTTTCCAAACGACGGTCAAGTCGTGCAAACGACAGTGACCTACAACTTCGTGTTTTCTATAGTATTCGACCTGTGCATCCAAAACAGCCTCAAATCCTCACATCCTAAACCCTTTGTCTTGCTTACTATCCGAATTAATTGGGTATTCAAGGCAAAACTAAATGCACACTATATGGACCATTAACTACTAATAACTAGACACTTAAAAATCAAAACAAAGTATCCTTTGCTTTTTGTAAGAACTCAAACCATCTCACCCAAAGTTGAATGCATTTCTCTTCGACCAAACAATATCATATACCATCTACTTTGTATTTTTACCAATTACCTCGCTAATTCGCAATTTGGACAAGAATTATCATCTAGGGCTTGACATTTGGTGAAGTGATATTTTTCTCATTGCTCCACCAAATCAGGTAATTCCAAAGCCTATTTCCTTTAAAATTTTGAGCTCTATAAAACCCCTCTATCCATACCTATGATAGAGGGTAATTACTATACGGAATTTTTCTCTAGGGTTCTTAGTCTTAGAAATGGGGCTTTTGGCTTAGGATTTGTGTTTTGATCAAACTGGACTTAGGAAATTGCCTGTCATCATATTAGATATGCTTGCATCAATTTTATAAATTTTTAGATATCACGTAGATTTATTATGTATTGTTGATCATATTATTACTTATGGAAAACTATATAAAAATTGGTTTCCTCAAAATATAAAAACTCATGAACATTATTTTCTGATTTTTATTTGCAAAATAAATAGATTACAGAATATATATTGGGTTTAATGATCTATGGAAGCCTTATTTGTGACAACCCGAATATTTAAGATTAGCACTACTTAAATTCCACAACCTTTGGCATGCGTCTTTACCTTTAATTGCCTATATATTGCAACCATACGAGGCTTATTTGGTTACACTCGTGCACCACTAAATGTTTATGTGTGTATGTTGGTTCATTATACATGAAACCGTTAAATGTTTATATGGGTCGGTTAGTTATTTTAGGAATCCGTTATTAACTAAACTGGGCCGCGAACTTATTTGAGACACACACACCCCTCCTGGCCAATGGGCCCCTTTCATCTTGGCCCACACGTTAGGTCAGGCCAAAAGCCCAGTACATGTGTTATGCGTATACATGAAGGGCGAGTAGAGGTTTACGTGGCTTTTGGAAAAGTAACAAACCCTAACACTCCTTTCCTCACACCCTTGGATCGACAGCAGCCCCTCTCTGGCCGAAGTCTTCTTCTCTGTGGGGGCACATCATCTCTCACTCGCACACTCTCTACAATCTCTCAGTTAGTTCGTGTATACCCGTATTGATTACCATGAGTTACTCTCGGTTATATGTGATGATATGAATATTGATTGTGTCTATGAGCATGAATTCTATGTGACAATATGAATGATGTAAATGGTTAGGAATGCATGGTAGTGCGGTTGTGATGAACATGTTATGATAATTAATTGATTAGATCGAATGACTAGTGTACTTGATGCTAACAATTGTTAATCGGTAAGTTAGGGTGCACAATGTTAATAATTCGGTGGTGTCTTGGCCCAATAGATCAACTCGGATTTGGATGGGTTAATGGGGTTAATTTCTTGATAAAGGAAACTGATGATTGTGAAAGAATTAGTGGCTGCCTGGTTAAATCAGGATTCGTGTGATAAAACTATTGAATGATGATTCATTATAATTATGTTGAATGATCAAGATTCATAATAATCGAAGTTGTAACTGTTTGTGTATTTAGCTGCATGAAAACTATTTAGGTATTGGGTCGTATGAAATTATTCATGTATTGGGCCATACACCCGAATGCGGCCATACACTTCATTGGGCCTGAACTAATGGGCCGCACACTATAGGAATTACGTGTTGGACTGTTAATTGTTTATTTGAGACATGAAGTTGCAAAGTAAATTCGTGTGAGGCCCCAAATACCTGCTAGATGATTACACGATGATAATCGGCTAATTACGTTGCATGATTTCTTGTCACAACTAACATGTTTACTTGAATGTGAACCGAACCACTTGACATATGATATGGTGCGATATGAACTTGTGTCGTGAACGTAACCATGGTCCGGATACTTGCTATGACTCGTAATGGCCTGTGCTTGGTTTGTTTGTTATTGAGTAATGTGTACGATGAGTACGTGAATTATGAATATACGAAACTAACTGTCATCGGTAACCATATTAGGATTTGGTTGCCCAACTGTAACAAGTAACTAATATTACCGAGCAAACCAAAGGTGAGTTCATTTCTCTTGAGCATGTGTCCCGGTGGGTGGGACA
Organism: Helianthus annuus; assembly: GCF_002127325.2. Classification (NCBI taxonomy): domain Eukaryota; kingdom Viridiplantae; phylum Streptophyta; class Magnoliopsida; order Asterales; family Asteraceae; genus Helianthus; species Helianthus annuus. The sequence goes on from NC_035435.2 coordinate 171,187,688, forward strand.
GTCAAATGAGTATTCCTGAGAGGAATAAATCTTTTGGGGTAAAAACTGGGATGTTAGATAATACACTCTTTTCCTATCCCCATAAGTCCCATCTTATACTGAATTAGTTACCTGAGAGGTAACGGGGTATTAGTTGATAGCGCTATTAGGCTTGGCAACCTCACACCGTACCTGAGAGGACGGGCGTGAACTAATGACCTTAATCATGACCAATGCTTAGATAGGGGGCATTGGGGACGGGCAAAACAATCTGGTAGCCATCTTGTACGGTACACGAGTTATTATCAACATTATTATCAGTGAACAGATCTAAACACTTAGTAACTAACGTTTTCGTAAAACTATGATCTCACCAGCGTTATCGGACATAGGTGTTGCATGCTCACAGGTCGTTAGATTTCTTGGATATGGAACTCGCTGTCTGGAATGGCTGGAGTGGTCATAGGTCGAACTGATTGGATACACATGACAGTTTTAGTGATTTTAATACATTTGGTTTTGAAACATTTAAAAAATGGTTTACTTATTGCTTCCACTGAACTTATTGGATTTTATTAAACTTATTGTTTGATACATTTTATTTATAATTGATAACTCCATTTGAGATTTGATTATGAGTTCAATATGATTAGTGGCTAGATCCTGGTACGTCACACGCCCAGCAGGGTTTTCTGCATGTGGTATTTTGGCGGTGTGACTGTTTGGTATCAGAGTTACTGGTTATTTTGAACTTGGTTTATAAACGTTTTTATAAAACCAGACTATAACCGAACAATTAAGAAAATCGACCATGACACTTAGCTCCAGATTGCATGGTTCGCGTTTCGTTTACTTATTGCATAGCATATCTAGTGTACATTCATGTAAGACATTACTCGCGAATGCACACTTGGCACTACAGTATGAACTCATGTGTTACTAGCCCATGTTAGGTGTTTTGATAGTGTGACCCTCCTCTGAACCTTCATGATCTATGTTGTGGTGTCTTTTGTTTTGCTACTAAAAAATTTAGAAATCTTTTAGCACGAGTTAGGAGGGGCTGAGATGAACATGCAAATCTCATTGATGTTATGGGTGCACACATAATAATAATGCGGGGTGCATGTGAGTCCCAATGAGACTTGACAAGTGCGAAAGGGGTTTCGCTCTGTTGTTTGACGTAATGATAGAACTCGGTAGTCTATGGAAGTCATAGTGATGTTTGACTCATACTCAAATTCGCATTTTAACCTTTTCCCCTTCTTTTATATAGAATCCTGAGTGGACGTAATGGTGGACGTGGTGGTGGCCACGGCGGTGGACGTGGCAACATTGCTATGACTCACGCCGAGTTAACGGATCTGATCAACAATCGTGTGGCTGAAGCCCTAGCGGCTTATTCAGGCTGGTACAATATGTGCCAATTATTCTTTATTCCTATGTTGCGTACCCAAATTTTAACCGTGTGTTGTACTCTCTTTCATTTTAGGTCAACCTGCGAATCAAAACAATTCGCCTGTTTGCACGTTTAAGACGTTCATGGATTGTAAGCCTCAGACATTCAGTGGGACTGAAGGAGCCATGGGGCTACTACGTTGGTTTGAGAAAGCTGAGTCAGTCTTTGCTATGTGTAACTGTCCCTTGGGGGACCGGGTGAAGTATGCTACAGGTAGGGGTGTTCATGAGCCGATCTGATCCGATCGAGGGTCTGCTCATGCTCAGATTGAATTACAACTGATCCGATCCGATCGGATTAAATTTTTCAAAACCGAGTACAAAAGTGATGCCCATGCTCGGATTGAATTTGAATCGAGCGGATCGTTTCTATAAAGCTAGTATATTTTTTGGGATGTTAATTTTAAGGGTACATGGTATCATGTCGGGGACTTTGATAGGGGAGGGTGGTTGCCGCACGGGGAAGGGGTGCTGGCTTCAAATCGGTGAGCGGGGGACAGGGTTCTTCGGTGAGTATACACCGATCAGGAAGAGGATGGAAGGAGGAGAGAGCGGGGGCTGTTTAATGGTGGGTCCCAACCCGTTTCAACCAATCACAATTATTTTAAATTCTTTACCACTCTTCATGTGTTTGAACCATTGCTAGTGATTGAGTGCAAAATGGGGAGTGGAATGGGGACTTGACATGGCATGATATTATTGGCTAGAAATAATTCAAACACCCTAAAGTGATTAAACGATACCCTCCACTCTAAAATCTTATAACATATATATATATATATATATATTAATTATTAATGAAAATAATTCGAGCGGAACCGAGCGATCGACGAGTGAGCGGACCTTACTCATGCTTGGATTGAATTTGAATCGAACCGATCCGAGCGGCTCATTTACAAACTGAGGCGGGAATCGAACCGAGCATTTTTCGAGCGATTGTCGAGCAAGTTTGGACAACCCTAGCTACAAGGCACATTGGAGGGATGGTGCCTTAACTTGGGTGGAATGCCCAGGTGCAAATGTTAGGCATCGAAATGGCTAATGCAACTACATGGGATGATTTCAAGGAATTGATGCGAGAGGAGTACTGTCCTCGTGATGAGATTCAGAAGCTTGAGAATGAGTACTACAATTTGAAGATGGAAGGGTCTGAAATTGAAGCGTACACAAAAAGGTCACATGAGCTCGCGAATATGTGTCCTAACTTATCACGACCACCACCACGAAGAATCGAATTGTACATCAAAGGTTTAGCACCGTCAGTCAAGAGTTTGATCACTACTGCAAATCTTGACAAACCTGCCTCGAATCATACGTCTAGGCCCCACAGATCACGGATCAGGAGGTGGAGCGTGGCTCGCTACCACCACGTGTCTCTGCTACTACTACTGCTACTACTACTACTACTACAGCTACTACTCCTGCTACTGACAACAAGCGCAAATGGAATGGAATGAACTGGACAAGGTGTCCAATTCGATACAGTCACAGAAGAGCTAGACACCGGTAGCAACCGCGGTTTTAGTCATCATCTTCTGTTAAATCGGAACCAGAGCAACAATTCGAATCAGGGTTCTATGCAGGGAAGCAGCCAAGTTTAACAAGTGCAACTTTCATCATCGTGGACTATGCACCCGAGTCTGTCACAGATGCAAACAAGGTGGATCATATGGCTAGAGATTGCAGGGCTCCCACTCCCAGACAACAACATCAGCAACCCCCACAGCAACAAAACCACAGCAACAGGATACACAACAGCCTTAGCAGAACCAGGGTAATCGCAAGGACCGTTTTCAGTGTGGTGACGAGGGTCATTTCAGGCGGGATTGCCCTCAGCTGAATCAGAATACTGGTAATAATAACAACAACACTGGGAATAACAACAATGGGAACAATGGTGGGAACGGTGCACTTGGAAGAGTGTTTACCATTGGTGCTGGGGAGGCTAGGAATGATGGCAACGTAGTGACTGGTACGTTTTCAGTAAATAATCTATTTGCTTCTGTATTATTTCGACTCTGGTTCCGATTGGGAGTTATGTATCTTTGGGGTTCAGTCGTCAGTTAGAGTTGAGTCCACACCCCTCGTGACCAAACATATAGTAGAACTAGCTGATGGTAAACAATTCAAGCTTCACATGTTCTTGTTGAGTGTAAACTCGATCTTATGGGTCAAGTGTTCGATATTGATCTACTACCCTGTTACCCTTGGAAGTTTTGATGTGGTCGTTGTATGGATTGGTTGTCTAAGCACCAAGCCGAAATTCTTAGTTTGGAGAAAATCGTGCGTATCCCTCTTCCAGTGGAGAATTCCTGTCAGTTCAAGGTCATCGTGGTGGCAATGGTTGGCATTATCTCAGCAATGAAAGCCCAGAAGTGCCTGCGAAAGGGCTACCCTGCTATTCTAGCTCTTGTTACCGATTCTCAACCGAGGAGAAAAGGATCGAAGACCTTCCAGATATTCGTGTGTTTCTGATGTGTTTCCTGAAGAGCTTCCTGGTTTACCATCACACCGTCAGGTGGAATTTCATATTGACCTACACCAAGAGCAGCTCTGATTGCTCGTGCTCCTTATCGTCTTGCACCCGGAGAGTTGCAAGAGCTGTCAAATCAACTCCAAGAACTGTTGGATAGAGGTTTTATCCGACCTAGTTCTTCGCCCTAGGGAGCCCCAGTTCTGTTTGTGAAAAAGAAAGACAGGTCCTTTCGAATGTGTATAGATTACCGTGAACTCAACAAGGTGACCGTCAAAACCGTTATCCTTTACCACGTATCGATGATCTGCTTGACCAGTTGCAAGGGTCAAGTTTCCACTCAAAGATCGACTTAAGATCGGGCTACCATCAGGTGTGAGTCTGAGAGGAGGATGTTCCAAGAACGGCTTTCCCGAACGCGGTATGGCCACTATGAGTTTTTGGTTATGCCATTTGGGTTGACTAACGCACTAGCGGTTTTCATAGATCTCATGAACCGCGTGTGCAAACCGTATCTCGACGATTTTGTTATTGTGTTCATCGACGACATCTTGATCTACTCCAAGAGTAAGGAAGACCATGAGCGACACTTACGTCTTATCTTGGAGCTCCTGAGGAAGGAGCAACTCTATGCGAAGTTCTCTAAGTGTGATTTTGGATTCGAGAAGTACATTTTCTTGGCCAC